>NC_045441.1:98771145-98854893 GCF_002776525.5 Piliocolobus tephrosceles
CCAGGTGCAGTGGCTCACGTCTGTAATACTAGCATTTTGGGAGGCCAAGGTGGGCAGATCGTTTGAGGTCAGGAGTTCAGGACCAGTTTGGCCAACATACTGAAACCTCCTCTCTACTAAAAATACAAGAATTAGCTGGGCATGGTGGTGCATGCCTGTAATCCCAGCTACTTGGGAGGCTGAGGCAGGAGAATCACTTGAACTCGGGAGGCAGAGGTTGCAGTGAACCAAGATCACTCCATTGCACTCCAGCCCAGGCGACAGAGGGAAACTCTGTCTCCAAAAGAAAGAAAGGAAAAAAAAGGTCCTTCTGTATCATCAGCTGTCCCTTTGTTGAGCAGAAGTTTCAAGAGGCAGGTTCATTTATTACTTGTGAATGATACTATTGCTACCATGTAAGAGTTCCTGCTTTTCCACATTTTTGTCAACACTTAGTGTTATCAGATTTTTTAAATCAATTTTTCTGAGGGTAGAATGGTATTGCATTATTTTTTTTAATTAGAAATCCCTACTCACTAGTGAAGTAGAGCATGTTTTATATTCATTGACAATTTGGGTTTTCTTTTATATGACTTGCCTGTTTATATTCTTTGCTTATTTTTTGAACTTTCATTTTAAACTTAATACATCTTGGTATTTCTAGATATGTGCACATATAGAGTGCTTGTATTTTGTTTTTAACAATTGCAGAATGTAATATTTTATGGATATAGCATGATTTATTTAACCATGTTCTTCCGATATTTAGTTTTTTCCTAGTTTTTGTTTCCTACTATAAACATTGCTTTACTTGATGACATTTGGCTAGTATATCCACAGATAGGTTCCATTCCAGGAGAGAAATTGTAGATTGTTTTTTAAAGTTTGTGCATTTATATTTTAAGAGATATTATTAAACAACCTTCCAAAAATGTTGCACCAATTTACACTCCTCCCCCAACAAGTATCTCATCTGTTGTGATGATGTGTCAGGACAGGGCTATCTGTGTTCTTCAACTGACTAGCCATTTGTACAACATGCCCATGGCATTGTCTTCACTTCTCTCTCTTCTTTTTCCAAGAGAGCTCTCTCTCCATGGTACAACCATCCTCTCTTGCCTAGCTTTCCACAGGATTCTGGGGGAGACTGTATTTTCATTTAGCAAGTATTTGCTCTCCCTCCCCCATACCCCTGCCACCCCTTTATGAGAAGAACATATTATCCCACTGATGCTGGATTGGCCATGTGACTTCCTGCAGACATCAGAATGTGAGTGAATGAGACATGAGCAGAGGCTTTACGTGTGCTTGTGTGGCTTAGCTTCCCCTCCTGTGCCACTGCCATTTTCCATGAGAAGAGCATACCCCAGGTGGTCCTGGTTTCAGAATGAGAGACACAGGGAGCTGACTGTAGCCTGACCCACAGCCTAAAGCAGTCATGCCAGCCAACCCACTGATCTGTGAGTGAGAAATACATGCTTTCATTGTACTTGCCAAGATTTTCGGGTTTCGGTTGTTACACAGCATGATTGCAGCAATGCTAACTAATACAAGCTTCTCACATTTACATTTTTAAAATGCTATATACTTGAAAACATATTTTTATGGAAGTGCATAGCATATTTATGATTGTGTTACACAGGTTTTCCTGCTGTCTTTATTTTTCTTTTCCTTATTAGATTGGTTATCCCCTCTTTTATTTTCCCTTGTCCTACCTAAAGAAGCCTCCTTTCCTTTCCACGTAATCCATGTTAACAGCCTACTATGCAGCCATCTATATTTTCTCCATATTTCTTATATACTTGTATACAATATGAATGCATATATGCAGGAATGACATTCAAAATACGTAGCAAATATGTACTGGCTGCAGTATGCACAGTACCAACCAAACACAGTGAACACTTGCTGAAATAACCAATATGGTTTTATCAGTGTACACTGACTGAATACCAGCCCAGCACACACACATACACATATGCACAATAGAAATTTCTGTCATTATTTTGTTTCACAAAAATGGAGCAATATTATGAACATTTTTGCCCTATATTTTTAATTATTGTTTTCCACACAATACCTCATTCCTTAAATTTCAACTCCTATATGGCTCTATTCATTCCTTTTAATTGCTGTATAAAGCCATATTGAATGGACTAGATGTATCAGTGTTTATTCAACAGTACCCTATTAATGGCCTTTTTCTTTGTACTGGTGTTTTTGCTACTGGGGACGATGCTGCAATTAGCTTTCTTATGCAAATATCGATGTGTCCTGGTGATTTTATCTTGAGAACATCAAGTCCCCTGAATGGAACAGGTGGATTGATTGATTGAGTGGTTAATTTTGTTAGATGACATCAGATAGCTTTTCAAAGTTTAGTAACAATTTATACTTTTTACCATCAAGATTTAAAGAAACACTTTCCCCTACATCCCACTCAGCTATAAGTAAGTGGCTTTCTGATTTTTGCCAGTAAGTATAGGTATACAATAATGATCTGCATTTCCCAAACTGCTAGTGAGCTGAACACTTTTTCATGTGTTGGCTACTTGGATCTTCTCTCCATGTCTTTGCTTATTTCTCCGTTACAATTTTTATATCCTTGTCAATATGTAGAACCTTTTTTTTGCACACTGTGGGTATGAATCCTATGCCTACATTGAAATACTTTTTTTCTCAATCTACTATGTGTCTATTGTTTTGGCGCAGGTTATCACTGCCCTGGCAAATGCTATCATGAGTTTAGGAGTGTGCTACATCTTACGTCTTTCTTTTTTTATATAAATAATATTTGTACATAGTATTGAAGTAGATGTGACATTTTGTTACATGCATAGAACATGTAATGATCAAGTCAGGGTATCCAGGATATCTATCACCTTGAGTATTTCTCATGTCTATGTGTTGAGAACATTTCAAATCCTTCTATTTTGAAACATACAATGCAGTGTTAACAATGGTCAACCTATTCTGCTATCAAGCATTAGAACCCACTCCTTCTATCTGTTTGTGTTCATCAGGCCACCTCTTCATCCCACATACACACCCTGCCCAGCCTCTAGTAATTGTCATTCTACTTTCTACTTCCATCTCATGTCTTTATATCTCTCTCCCCTCTCCCTCCCTCCCGCCTCCTTCCTTTCCTCTTTTTCCCCGTTTCTCTCGGTGCCTGTTTTCCTTCCCTTCTGTCTGTCTTCCTTAGGATCTCCTTTTTTCCACCTCCTACTCTGTCTGCTTCCTTTCATCCACTCCTTACCTCCTTGCTTCTCCAGCTCCGTGGGAATACTCATTTTCAGTGCAGAGAGCACTATCTTTTTCTGCTTGTGTCACTTACAAAACCAAGTCAGACCCAAGAGGTATTGTGGAGCAGCCCAGTAAGGGTTGTTAAAGCAGCGTGTTTTCAAAATCGGCTGAATGTGAGATCCTTTGGGAAGGTTTTTCTTTTTATATGGATCCCCCAGACCCATCCTCAGAGATTTTGATTCTGTAGGTCTGGATGGGTGTCGATGGATATTTATTTCCGAATCTATCCAGGTGATTACAGTGTCTGGCCATCTGTGGGTGAATGCTGGCTCAGGGAAGTTGGACAAGTGCTCTCCAGTGTAGGGATAGCTTGCTTGGGTGATTGGACGTCGCAGTCATAGATAATTGGCTTCCACAACCACCTAGCTCAGTACAAGACAGCAGGAGGGGTTCCAGTGGAGTAGAGACACTGGTGAAGTCGTGGTCTAGTGGCCTGATTCTGCATCTCAAATGGCAGCTTAGCTTGAATGCAGCCACAGTGTGGCGAATGGGCCCAGGGAGGCAGGGTGGCCCCACGTGGCTCCAAAGCCCTCTGATTCTGCATGAGGCCTGACTCGGGCTGGGACCCAGGCTCCAGGAAAGCTGTGAGCTGGTGAAGGGCTCTCCCACTGCCTTCTTCCCCTTCCACTCTTAGTCCCTGTCCCACAGAACCTGGCTTTCAGATGATTAAAGTTCATCCACCATTTACTGAGCATGAATTATCTCATGTCGAACACTGTCCTAGTTTATTTCATTTAATCTTCATAACAACCAAGAAAGGCATATGATTTCCACCCTACACAGAGGAAGCTGCAGTTTGGGGAAGTTAATTAGTTTCCCAGTGATGGCAGAGCCAGGATTGAGACCAAAGCCTGTCTGACTCCAACCCCAGTTGAGTGGAATTCTTTGCATTCAATAACTGCTGCTTAATGCAGGTAACCATTAGCTGATTCTGAACATATTAATAGGTGCTAATTTACCAGTTAATTTATTAATGCACGCTGATTATTTCCTCTTCCTTCCTTCTTTAAAGGGATCAGTAAGAATAACCGAGTTACCTAAGAAAGCTCAAAGCCCGAGGTCTGTTTGGATTTTAACAGGATCTGAAGAAACAAAGAATGAAATAGCTGATGGTGAAATAGTGGCCATGGAGTTGCCTTCTTCATTCAACTAGGCCAGGGTATCACACTGGGAGTCTGCAAACCGAATGTAGGATTTGATTTGGCTAACATGATGTTATTTAAAAATCTAAATTCCACTGTTTTTGTTGTTTATTTAGAGAAAGAGTCTCCTTCTATCGCCCAGGCTATTACAGTGGTTTTAGGTGGGACATCTGCTTTGCAGTTTATCACAGTCCCACCCTTCCCCTTTCTGTACATCTTTCTGCTTTGCTCATTGATGCTGCCTGCCTGGCATCCGCTAACAGCAGCACCGGGCTGATGAGTCCTGTCATACTCCTGCAAGATGAGAACTGGCTTTGGGCCCCGCCCCATCTCTTTCCCTTGCTCCACTTCCCTCCCAGGTGCTTCCCTCTCAGGTGCTTCCCTCCCAGGTGCCATCGTCGGCCCTCACACCTGTGATGGGTGCATCAGTCAGTCTGCTCTGTTGCTTCTAGCACCGAGATCAGTTCCAGGTTTGCCAGAGCTAAATTTAACCTGCAGCTGCTTCATCAGATGCTTGGGTATTTTCAGCCCTAGGAGCCTCGGGTGGCTGAGCTGGAAGTAGCTGAGGGCTGCTGGCCAGGTCTTACGTCCAGTGTTGTGGATTGAAATTAGCATCCAGGTTGCTCCAAGGTCTTGGCTACCCCCTACACCACGCTTCCATTTTTCTTAAGATGAGGAGAAGAGAGGGAAGGCAAGAACTGGCAGAGAATAAGACAACACAAAATAGACCCTGGGATCCCTCTGAATTTGCTCCATCATTCCTCCCTTCTCTACAGCCAGGAATGCCCCTCTGGTTGGTGGCCTAGCAGAGGGTACAGTCTGCATTGCACAGTGAAGGGCTGCCAGCTGGCCTGTTCTCTCCCAAGCCACTGTTCTGGGGAGCCGCCAGCCTTGCTCTGAGCTCTAGCGTTCTTCATGTGTCTGTCATTCAGTGTTCTTTCCTGACCTGGGCATTCACTGACAGGACTATGTTCCCCAAAGCCTTGGCCCATGACCTCTGAAAGTTCCCTGCTGATGTGTGCCGTGGAGTTGATAGTCCCTCTGGCCAAGCAAGCAGAGGCATGTGCAAAACTGCAGGCTCTCAGTGGCATTTACAAAGAGCAGAGGAATGTGGGTCCAGAGATGGGGCGGGTGACCTTGAGGGGCGGGGAGGAGAGGAGATGCATGTGGAGGGGGGTTGCAGCCCCTAGGTCCTGGGGCCCTGGGATGGAGGAGGTGCCTGCTGGGCATGAACCATTCTGCTTATCCTCAGCTGATGTCCTTGGCAACAGGCTGTCAGCCATCATCAAACCTCCTGTGAGGTCAAGTGTAGCAAAGTCCTCATTCTCTCCCTAAATCCTACATGTCCAAGGCAGGAGATGTTCCCCTGACTACTTCTTTAGTAGGTGCCCACTGGGTGGCACCTCTAGCCCACAGCTCCAGCAGTAGAAGGGCTGTAGGGATCCTTTGTTTGGATCTGCTCATGTTACAGACAAGCTGTAGCCCTCAGAGGTTGTCAGTTTCATGGCTGGAACCCTGACCTCCTGTTATGGGTCCTCAGCACCCTTCTCTCTTTCACACCAATATTCACAATACCTAACAATCAGGATTCTGTACCAGGCATATTTCATTTTATTTGTTTGAGACAGGGCCTCGCTCTGTCACCCAGGCTGGAGTGTGGTGGCATGATCACGGCTCACTTCAGCCTCAACTTCCCTGGGCTCAATCGATCCTCCTGCTTCAGCCCTCTGGGTAGCTGGGACTACAGGCACGTGCCACCACGCCTGGATAGTTTTCCATTTTTTGTACAGACGAGGTCCCGCTATGTTGCCCAGGGTGGGCTCCAACTCCTGGGTGCAAGCAATCCCTGCCTTGACCTCCCAAAGTATTGAAATTACAGGCGTGAGCCACTGTGCTGGGCCCACCAGGCACTGCTTTAAACACTCCTCAGGTAGTGACTCATTTAGACCTTGCATCCACCCTGTGTGAGGTAGGCACTGCTATCATCCCCATTTCACAGATGAGGACACTGAGACTCAGGTAAGTGACTTGCCCAAGGTCATACAGGAATTGGAGCTGGCTGTTCTGGCTCCAGAGCCCAGGTTCTTCACCACTGTGCATGCTGCCTTTCATGGGACTTCCTGGGACTGCCTATTTCATGTCCATCTCCTGCACCAGATTGTAGACCACTTGATGAAAAGGATTCTGTTTTAGTCCCTCTTGGGTCCCCAGATTACACCAGAGCTCAACACAGTAGAAGCTCAAGCAAATGTCGGTTGAATGAATGTGTGAATGAATGGAAGAAGAAAAGCATCAGTTAAACCATGATTCCTTACCCTGCATTTCTTGGAACCAATGTCTCTGAGAGCTTCCTGGGTTTAGGGCAGGACATTTTGGCCTCTGGGGAGAACCTAGCTGGGTAAGAAAGCAGCCCTTCCCTGGGTGGGACCCTCCCGGCTTCTCACTCCGCCTGTGTGGCTGTGAAGCGGGAGCACTGCATGTTTTCTTCTGCAGAGCAAACACCTGGGTTGATTGTTTTGGCAACTGTCCTGTAGACTGAGGAGCACGTGGAGCACGTGGAGTGTCCAGCTGACTCCTGTGACTGTGGCAGCAGCGTCACTTCTGTGTGGGGCCAGAGGCAGTGAGGGCTCCCTCTTCTGTGCCTCAGCCGCTGTGTTCTTGAGGCTCAGACCCACAAAGGTCTCTGAGTATTCAGTTTTCTGAGGCTAATGCAGGGGGAGGGACCCAATGTGGGTAGGGATAACTTTGGGGCGGGGTGAGGGATGCCGAGTAGATGGGGCTTGCACTGGGCCCTGGGAAACATACTGAAAGTCAGAGATTTGCATGCAGCTGTATTGCATGTAGACTGGGGAAGCCCCGTGGGGAGTCAGGGTGGCTCTTCAGAGGTCCTGAATTGAGGCAGTGGGGCTGAGCTTTATACCTTCTTCATTCACCAGTTGTGGGGACATAGTGGCTGCCTCAGAGATGGGAGCAGACCTTGGGCAAGCAGCTCCTTAATTAGAAGCAGCATTCCTAGAAAGGAGGATTTGTGAGCCATCAGCAAGCAACACTTGGGCCAGCGTGGTGGCTCATGCCTGTAATACCAGCACTTGGGGAGGTCGAGGAGGGAGGATTGCTTGAACCCAGGAATCCAAGGCTGCAATGAGCTGTGATCACCCCACTACACTACAGCCTAGGCAGCACAGTGAGACCCTGTCTCTAATAAATGAATAAGCAACACTCCCCGTTGTTCGGGAATGAGGTGCTAAGTCTTAAAGAAGGATCTGGGGAGGTACCATAACATCTGCCAGATGCATTCACCTGGAAGACGACAAGAAACAGCTATGGCTGTTTCTTCAGCCCATGGCTGTTTCTCTTGTCATCTTCCAGGTGAGTGTGTCTGGCAGTGGATGTTGTGGTGACTTCCAGGTGAGTGCATCTGGCAGTGGATGTCATGGCGATGGCAAGAGAAACAGCCACGGGCCGAAGCCATGCTGAGAAGCAGCAACAACAGGAGAAACAATGTTTCTGAGTGCCAGGATCACCACTTAGCAGCAGCACCTCCTGGGAATTTGTTAGAAATACACGTTCTCAGCCCCGTATCAGATCCGGTCAGGAACTCTGGGGAAGGGGCCCAGGAATCTCTATCTTAACAAGCCCTCGAGATGATTCTGATGCAAGCCAAAGTTTGAGAACCACAGTTCTAGACTACCCCATTGGCAGGACTGATTGAAGACTTCAAAAAGTATTTATTGAGTTCATATATTTTGTAGAAGGTGGCATTTAAGGCATGTTGTAGATTGAATACAACCCTTTCCTCCCTCTTCCTGACCCTGATGGAAACTCTGGACCAAGTATGAGAACCTTAAAAAGCAACAAAGTACATGGAGCCCGTCATTGCATTGGCCCAAATCCTGCATCTACAGGAAAAGGGAACAGAAGATAGATTTTTATCCAAGATTTGTCACATCTGTTGGCCTCCAATGATCAGCAAAAGAAGACATTAAACTAGTGCTCTCCAATCTTTTTAAAGTTGTAATATGCTAATAACTGATGGGTTAAATTACAAATCATGATCTGTCCCCAAAGACTCTCAATACTTGTAATTACTTAGAAACAACAATTAGCCTTGGAAATTAATGATTAAAACCAACACAATGTATCACTAAACTATGCCCTCAAAGCAAGTAGTAGTGTTTGACGAACCTCCAAGTAGGACAAAACACTTGTGAAAAAGTTAATTTAGGTAGGCTAATTTAAAAACCAGCATAGGCCCTCTTTTGGATCACCATTTATGTAAAATCATGTTAGTATCTTAAGTTTTAGCTCCTATCTATTCAAGACAAATGATTAATTTATTAAATTTTAATTTTTCTGAATTGACACTTAGATTGTCTTTTTTGGTTGCTTTAATTAACGTGCTTCTACTTTCCCTGTCTTTGTGGTTGCGTGGTATCTATCAGTAGCCCACTCCTTTATTTTCAACTTCTTAAAATCATTTTGTTTTACATTTCTTTTTTGCATATAGTACATAGCTGGATTTGTTTTTAAGCCAACCTGACAGTCTGTTTTTAATGGGTTAATTCAGTTTGTTTATATTTAGTGATAACTGATACTACAGTTGACCCTTGAACAACATGGGTATGAACTGGGAGACTCTGCTAATATGCAGACATTTTTTCAACCAAAGTCAGATTGAAAATACAGTACTCCCTGGATGCGAAACCCACTTTAACAGAGGGCTGACTTTTCACATAGGCAGGTTCCACAGGGTTGACTTCAGAACTTGGGAATGAGCAGATTTGGGCATCTGTGGGGGTCCTGGAACCAAACCCCCAAGTGTAACAAAGGATGACTATACTCACTTTCCTTCTGCCAACTTAAGTATGTTTACTGTTTGTTTTTTATTTTTATTTTTATATTTTTTTGAGATGGAGTCTCACTTTGTCACCCAGGCTGGAGCGCAGTGGCATGATCTCAGCTCACTGCAACCTCCGCCTCCTGGGTTCAAGCGATTCTCTTGCCTCAGCCTCCTGAGTAGCTGGAACTATAGGTACATGCCACCACGCCCGGCAAATTTTTGTATTTTTATTAAAGACGGGGTTTCACCATGTTGGCCAGGGTGGTCTCAAACTCCTCCTGACCTCAGGTGATCTGCCCATCTCGGCCTCCCAAAGTGCTGGGATTACAGGTGTGAGCCACCGCGCCTAACCTGTTGTTCGTTTTATTTTGCTGGTTCCTCTTTATCCCTTTTCTTATGGTTTGGTTATCATTTATTCCCTTTTTCCCCATTGTTAATTTTTAGCAGCTTCATTGAGGTACAATTGACATATATAATAAACTGTGCATTTTAGAGTATGCAAGCTGATAAGTCTTGACATATGTACAGGTCCTAAAACAATCACCAAAATTCACATGATGAACATATTTGCCATCCTTAAAAGTTTCTTAGTGCCCTTTTGTAGTTTCTTCCGCCCATCAACTTTCTGTTATAATTTGTACTTTAAAGAATTTTATGTAAATGAAATCATACAGTATATGGATGTGTATGTTTTTGTTTGGCTTCTTTCAGTCAGCAATCTTTTGTTTTTGAGATTATAAATTGTGTGCCGGTAGCTTCTTTGTTTTTATTGCTGAGTAGTATTCCATCGCACAGATATGCCACAGTTGGCATTCACCTGTTAGATCCATGGTATGGATATGCCATAGTAAGCGTTCATTTACCTGTTGATTAACATTTAAGTGGTTTCTAGTTTTGTGCTGTTACAAATAATGCTGCTATGAACACTCATGTGTAGATGGATGTACATTTTCACTTATCTTGGCTAAATACCTACAGTTGGAATGTCTGGATCAAATAGTAGGAGTACGTTTAACATATTATGAAATGTTCATACTGTTTTTTTTTTAACTTTAATTTTCTTTTTTTTTTTTTTTTGAGAAGGAGTCTCTGTTGCCCAGGCTGGAATGCAGTGGTGTGATCTCGGCTCACTGCAACCTCTGCCCCTTGGGGTCAAGCAATTCCCCTGCCTCAGCCTCCTGAGTAGCTGGGATTACAGGCGCCTGCCACCGCGCCTGGATAATTTTTGTGTTTTTAGTAGGGATGGGGTTTCACCATCTTGGCCAGGCTGGTCTTGAACTCCTGACCTCATGATCTACCTGCCTCGGCCTCCCAAAGTGCTGGGATTACAAGTGTGAGCCACTGCGCTCAGCCTCATACTATTTTTAAAGTCATCGTTTCACAGATAGCGGGTCTGTAAAATGACCCCACTCTCAGCGTATGATAATTCAGTTTATTCACACATCTCCCACATACCACATCTCCAACCTTAGTATGTTTAGTCTTTTTAATTTAAGCGCTCTAACAGGTGTGTCAAACTAAATAACAGAGGGAGACTCTGAAAGAGAGATTTATTCAGGAATGGGCATTGAAATGAGAGTATGTTGGGTGTATTCAGGAAGATAAAGGAAGGCAAGAGTTTTTAAAGATAAAACGAAGAGGATTATGTAAATTGTTTCCAGACAATTATCCTTGGCTACTAGGACCAATAGCAAGGGTGGCATCGATCCAAGGTTGGACAGGCAGTTGGTAGGCAGATGTCCTTGTAGAAGTAGTTTCTTGTAAGGTAGTGGCAGCCTTTGTGCAAGGTTGTGGTCTTTGCAGAGTCTTTTGTGATAGTTCCTGTTATAAGGCATATGTGCATAAAAGCCCTTCCTTCATGGCCTTCCTCGGCTCCATTTGTCAGGGTTTTGATACAAGTGACTCCATTTTGATTCTGACAACTTTTGCGGATCTATGATGGTATCCGATCGTGGTTTGAAGTTGCGTTTCTCTAATGATGTCGAGAATGTTTTAAAGGTTTATTTGCCATCCATATATCTTATTTGGTGAAATGTGTTTTCAAATCTGCCCATTTTTAATGGTTGGTTGTATCTTTTTTTATTGTTTGTCTCTTATTACTGGGTTTGAGAGTTCATTATATATTTTGGATAAGAGTCCTTTGTCAGACATGTAATTTGTAAATATTTTCTCCTGATTTCTGACCTTTCATTCTTAACAGTATCTTTCAAAGGGCAGAAATTTTTGTCTTCAGTGAAATCAAGTTTGTCAACTTTTCCATTTACGGATTGTGCATTGAATACTATAGCTATGAAACCTTCACCTAGCATAAGTTCACAAAGATATTTTCCTAGACTTCCTTCTAGAAGTTTTGTAGTTTTAGGTTTTACACTTAAGTCTATGATCAATTTTGAGTTAATTCTTGAATATGACATGTGGATCAAAGCACATTTTTTTGCGTATGGATATATAATTGTGTCAACATTTATTAGGAAGAACATTCTTTCTCCTGAATTTCTTTTGCACCTTTATAAAAAATGAATTGTCCATTCACATGTGGGTCTATTTCTAGACTATGCTGTTCCATTGATCTATTTGTCTATATTTATACTAATACCATACTGTCTTGATATTTGTAGATTTACAATAAACACTGAAATCAGATGGTGTTAATCTTTCAATTTTATTCTTTTCAAAGTTATTTGTCTATTCTATGTCTTTTGCATTTCCATATAAATTCAGTCTTTCACCACTATGTATGATATTAGCTATGGGTTTTCTTTTTTTCTTTCTTTTTTTTGAGACAGAGTCTTGCTTTGTTGCCCAGGCTGGAGGGCAGTGGCGTGATCTTGACTCACTGCAACCTCCACCTCCCTGGTTCAAGCAATTCCCCTGCCTCAGCCTGCTGAATATCTGGGATTACAGGTGCATGCCACCAAGCCCAGCTTTTTTTTATTTTTTATTATTTTTTTATTTTTATTTTTTAAGTAGAGCCGGGATTTCACCATGTCGGCCAGGCTAGTCTCAAACTCCTGACCTCAGGCAGTCCACCTGCCTTTGCCTTCCAAAGTGCTGGGATTACAGGCGTGAGCCACCGCGCCCGGCTGAGGCTATGGGTTTTTCATAGATGCCCTTTAGCTGATTGGGAAAGTTCCCTTCTATTTGGATTTGTTGAGAGTTTTTATCTGGAGTTGGGTGTGGGATTTTGTCAAGTGCTTTTTCTGAATCCATTGAAATGAGTATGTGTTTTTCATTTTAGTTTGTTCATATGGTGAATTATATTGAAAAAATATTTGTTTGTTTGTTTATTTATTTATTTTTGAGACAGGGTCTCACTCTGTCACCCAGGCTAAACTCTCCTGAGTTCAGGTGATTCTCATGCCTCAGTTCCCCAGTAACTGAGATTATAGGCACCCGCCACCATGCCTGGCTAATTTTTGTATTTTTAGTAGAGATGGAATTTCACCTTGTTACCCAGACTGGTCTCGAACTCCTGACCTCAAGTGATCTGCCCACTTGGCCTCCCAAGGTATTGGGATTACAGGCATGAGCCACTGTGCCTGGCCTATTTTTGAATATTAAACAAATCTTGCATTCTTGAGATTAAACTTCTCTTGGTCATGACTAAGTGACAGCTTAAACGGGATAATACATCATGTTATCTTGGTCAGATAACATGTCAGTTAAACAGTTGTCTTTTAAAGTATAATAATAAGAAAAAATCTTGTGTGTTTACCACTGTAGTTATCATTTCCAGTGGTCTTAAGTCCAGACTTGTATTTGGCATCCTTTTACTTGCCTTCGCTTTCCCACTCCTTCCCTTTTTCTCTCCCTCTTACCTTTCTGAAAGACTTTATCACTTTTTGTAATGTGAATCTGCTGGTGATAAATTCTTTTAATTTTATATATCTCAAAATATACTTAATTCACCTTATTTTTGAAAGATATTTTTACTGGGTATAGATTTTTTTTTTCTCTCAATCCTTCAAAGATTTTTCTTCATTGTTGTTGCACTTGCACTGCTTCTAACAAAATCTGACCAAATGCTTATCTTTGTTCCTCTGTATGTAAGGTATCTTTTTCCTTTGGCTGATTCTAAGACTTTTTTTTTTTTTTTTTTTCAAGACAGGGTCTCGCTCTGTCACCCAGGCTAGAGTGCAGTGATATGATCTCGGCTCATTGCAGCCTCTGCCTCAGGTCCTCAAGCAATTCTCCTGTCTCAGCCTCCTGAGTAGCTGGGACTGCAGGTGCCTGCCACCAGACCTGACTAATTTTTGTATTTTTTGTAGAGATGGGCTTTTGCCATGTTGCCCAGGCTGGTATCAAACTCCTGGGCTCAAGTGATCCTCCTGTCTCAGCCTCCCAAAGTGCTGGGATTATAGATGTGAGCCACCATGCCTGGCAATGTTTTGTCTTAACACTTCTTCTCAAAAATTTGATTGTCGTATGTCTTGGTATAGTTGTTCTATGTTTCTTGTGCTTGGGATTGGTGAACTTCTTAGAGCTGTTTATAATTTTAGTTAAATTTTGAAACATTTCAGATATAGTCACTTAGTTTTTCTGTTCCTTTCTCTTTCTTCTCTCCTCTGGAGACTCTAATGACACATGTATTGGAAAACACCTGATGTTTCCTACAGATCAATATAATCTGTTATTTTATTTTTGAGTGTTTTTTTCTCCCTCTGTTTTATTTTAGATAGCTTCTATAGCTATGTCTTTAAATTCACTAACCTTTTTTTTTTTTTCTGTACTGTCGATAATCTGCTTTTACTCCCATCTAGTGTGTTTTAAATCTCAGATATTGTAATTTTCATCTCTGGAAGTTCAATTTGGGTCTTTACAAAATATCTCCCATGTTTCTGCTTGACACATTCACTATTTCCTCTAGCTTTCTGAACACACAGAATATAATTGAAAGTTTTAATGTTATTTTCTGCTAAGTTGAGCATCTGTGTTCAATCTGGGTTGGCTTCAGTTGATTGATTTTTCTCCCTATAATGGATTGTAGTTTTCTGCTTCTTTGTGTGTTCTGAAATCTGATTGGCTGCCGATAATATGTTTACCTTGTTGGTACCAGAATATCTGCACAGAGTATCTTCCAAGACCCCTAGTGGATACATGAAACCAAGGATAACACAGAACCCTATAAATATTATGCACAAATTTCTTTTTCCTTGTTCACAATTCCACAGATTGAAGATTTGTTCTTAACGTAGGTCTTAGCAACTTCAGCATATATATATATTTTACCTAGCCAAGGAAAATGTTCACCTTTTCACTTAAAGGAAGCACTTATTGGCTTCTCTTTGGCATACCTGAATTGCCAGCATTACTGTTCTCATGCTTTGTAGCCATTATTAAGTAAAATAAGGGTTGCTTGAAATAAGCACTGCAGTACTGCCTCATTCAATCTGCTAGCCCAGATGGCTACTGACTAATGGGAGGATAGGGTATACAACAGTGTGGGTATGTGGGACAAAGGGATGATTCATGTCCTGGGCAGGACAGAGCAGGAAAGTGTGAGATGTTAATCTTGCTACTCAGAAAGGTGCACAATTTAAAACTTGTGAACTTTCCATTTAATATTTTTAGGCCACAGTTGACTATGGGTAACTGAAACTGCAGAAGGTGAAACTGTGAATAAGATGGGACTACTGTATTTTTATATTTTTATAAATATTCTTGAGCTTTGTTCTGGGATGCAGTTAATATTTTAGAACAATTTGATTCTTTCAGGGGTATTTTTAAGGTTGTTATGTGGGGCCAGAACTGTCTTTAGGTTTAATTGTTTCTCACTATCGAGGTAAGACACTTTGGAGTATCTACCACATAACCTGTGAATCATAATGTTTTCTAATTTGGATGGCAGAGAAAAGGCACCATTTCTGGGCTGGTGTGTGTTCTATGTTCTATTTCATTTAACTCTCTCAGATAGTTCTTCCCACACGTGCTCTGATCAGTCTTTGCTGAATACTCAAGGAAAACCCTCTGCAGTTCTCCGGAGTGTGCTCTCTCTCGCTCGTTCGCTCTCTCTAGCTCGCTCTCTCTAGCTTGCTCTCTCTTTCTCTGTAGTTCTCTCCTTTATGGTACCCTAGGCTACATGCCAGCCATGTGAACTCTAGCTGCCTTGGTCTTCTTGGCTTTTCAGCTTTTTAACTCAAAGAATCTGTCAATCTCCCCAGGTTCATTTCTTGTTTATTTCTTTAAGGGATCACTTTTCTTTGTTGTACGGTGTTCAGTGCCTTAAAAATCATAGTTTCATATTTTTTTCCTCTCTGTGTATGTTCTAAAAAGTGGTTTTAGGAATGAGGGGAAATACAGTCCTTGTCCCTCCATCTTCCTTGGAAGCAGAAGTTCCGAGATTCTGCCTTTAGTCAAGGCCTCGATGGAAGAAATCCTGCAGAAGCTTACTCCCTACATTCATTCTCAGTGGGAGGCTCTTCTTCTTGACATCCTCCTTTCTGGCTGAGTGGGAGGCCTGAGGACTGTGGCTCAGACAAGGTTCTTGGGAGCTGTGCCTAGGGTGTGGGATTGGAAAGCCCAACTCTTTCTGTGAGGGTGAAAAAGGAAAAGCACTGCCCTTATCTTAGATAAGAGAGGGTCAGAGAATATAAACACAGATCTTTTCTTTAAAACACTTTTCCTATATTCTCCTATTGCCCAGGCTGAAATGCAGTGATGTGATCATGGCTCACTGCAACCTCCACCTTCCAGGTTCAAGCTATTCTCCTGTCTCAGCCTCCTGAGTAGCTAGGACTATAGGCACGCTTCACCACTCCTGGCTAATTTTTGTATTTTTAGTGGAGGTGGGTTTTTGCCGTGTTGCCCACGTTGGTCTTGAACTCCTGAGCTCAGGCAATCCTCCTGCCTTGGCCTCCTAAAGTGCTGGGATCATAGGCATGAGCCACTGCCCCCGGCCAGCTCTGACCTTTTTATTCCATTCTGACAAGTGAAATCCTGTCAAGTAGGAGGTCTGGTACAGCAGGAAATCTGAAGGGAGTGAGGCTTAGGTGATGCAGAGTCAGAGGGATGGCATGCTGAACAGGGGAGGCAACTGGAGGAGATTTTTTAGGTAAACTTGAAAACAGAAAACTATCAGAAGGAAAGGCCACCTGTATTTTAAAAATTATCACGTATCTTTGTAAGACTGTGTATAAAAAACTTGTTTGAAAAGCCAATTCCATCTCACTCATTTGTCTCTTGCATAGCAGAGCCTTTAAAAGCCTCCAAAAATCCTTTTCTGCTCATTGATCTTCAAACGTAGTGGTATTCAACTTGAGAATGGTTACTTTAGAAGTTATATAAACGGTCACTTTTTCTTTTGTCAGACAGAAAATCCTTTGACTCCAGGTCTGTGTCTTTTCCCTCTTCCTCAAGAGGAACACATCAATAAATGTGAGGAATCCCTGGCCTTCTAGAATGTTACTAGAGGTTTACTGTTGACAGGAGCAAAAATGGGTCTGAAGCATCCAATTCCAGAGTGTAAGTCTGCACACAGAACAAACAAAATAGAGCAAATGGATTTGGGTGGTGGGACTCAGGTTTGTTAGGTTTCTGGAACGGAAAGATTGAAGATGTGCAGCAGAATGTTGGGGGGCTGGAAGCCACAGGATGAACACAACCTGTTTTGGGACGTCAATTTTACACGTTGGTAAAAATTTAAAACATAGTTTAAAAGCAAACAGGTGTATTATGATATAAAAGAAAAAATTTACCAAATGTTAAGATAAAATGGTTAGACTTAGAAGAAATACTGAGCCTTGGGTGACCTTAGACCATGCCCTCAGACTCCAGAGGGCAGAGGAGGTTCTGGTCATTCCCCTGCATCAACAGGGATACTTCAGTGGGGAAAACTGAGAAAACCTGCTCTAAAACTACAGTGGCCCTAAAAAGGGAAAGAGAGAGGGAGCCCCTTATGGAAGGCCTGCAACTATCTAGTGGACTTGGAGGGAGACGTTGTTGGGCCAAGCCCATGCAGAAGGCCTTGAGAGTTGCCCAAATGGGGACAAGACCTTTGCATTCACTCATTCACCCATCCATCCACCTTATAAGGATTTATTAAATGCTTCCTTTGTATCTAGGATAATAATTAGCAATGACGACAAAAATTGATAAAAAAGAATGTATTCTTTGGGTGCTCCTGTATTGGGTGCATATATATTTAGGATAGTTAGCTCTTCCTGATGAATTGATCCCTTTACCATTATGTAATGGCCTTCTTTGTCTCTTTTGATCTTTGTTGGTTTAAAGCCTGTTTTATCAGAGACTTGGATTGCAACCCATGCCTTTTTCCTGTTTTCCATTTGCTTGGTAGGTCTTCCTCCATCCCTTTATTTTGAGCCTATGTGTGTGTCTGCATGGGAGATGGGTCTCCAGAATATAGCACACTGATGGGTCTTGGCTCTTTATCCAATTTGCGAGTCTGTGTCTTTTAATTGGACCATTTAGCCTATTTACATTTAAGGCTAATATTGTTATATGTGAATTTGATCCTGTCATTATGATGTTAGCTGGTTATTTTGCTCATTAGTTGAAGCAGTTTCTTCCTAGCATCAATGGTCTTTACATTTTGGCATGTTTTTGCAGTAGCTAGTACCAGTTGTTCCTTTCCATGTTTAGTGCTTCCTTCAGGAGCTCTTGTAGGGCAGGCCTGGTGGAGACAAAATGTCTCAGCATCTGCTTGTCTGTAAAAGATTTTATTGCTCCTTCACTTAGGAAGCTTAGTTTGGCTGGATATGAAATTCTGGGTTGAAAATTCTTTTCTTTAAGAATGTTGAATATTGGCCCCCACTTTCTTCTGGCTTGTAGAGTTTCTGCTCAGAGATATTTAGAGACTTACAAAGAGACTTAGACTCCCACACAATAATATTGGGAGACTTTAACACCCCACTGTCAACATTAGACAGATCGATGAGACAAAGTTAACGAGGATATACAGAAATTGAACTCAGCTCTGCACCAAGCAGACCTAATAGACATCTACAGAACACTTCACCCCAAATCAACAGAATATACCTTCTTCTCAGTACCACATTTTATTTATTCCAAAATTGACCACATAGTTGGAAGTAAAGCACTCCTCAGCAGATGTAAAAGAACAGAAATGATAACAAACTGTCTCTCAGACTGCAGTGCAATCAAACTAGAATTCAGAATTAAGAAGCTCACTCAAAACCACTCAACTACATGGAAACTGAACAACCTGCTCCTGAATGACTACTGGGTACATAATGAAATGAAGGCAGAGAAATAAAGATGTCCTTTGAAACCAGTGAGAACAAAGACACAACATGCCAGAATCTCTGGGACACATTTAAAGTAGTGTGTAGAGGGAAATTTACAGCACCAAATGCCCACAAGAGAAAGCAGGAAAGATCTAAAATTGACACCCTAACATCACAAATAAAATAACTAGAGAAGCAAGAGCAAACACATTCAAAAGCTAGCAGAAGGCAAGAAGTAATTAAGATCAGAGCAGAACTGAAGGAGATAGAGACAAAAAATACCCTTCAAAAAATCCATGAATCTAGAAGCTGTTTTTTTAAAAAGATCAACAAAATTGATAGATTGCTAGTAAGACTAATAAAGAAGAAAAGAGAAGAATCAAATAGATGCAGTAAAAAAATGATAAAGGGGATATCACCACTGATCCCACAGAAATACAAACTACCATCAGAGAATACTATGAACACCTCTACGCAAATAAACTAGAAAATCTAGAAGAAATGGGTAAATTCCTGGACACATACATCCTCCAAAGACTAAACCAGGAAGAAGTTGAATCCCTGAATAGACCAATAACAGGCTCTGAAATTGAGGCAATAATTAATAGCCTACCCACCAAAAAAACTCCAGGACCAGAAGGATTCACAGCCGAATTCTCCCAGAGGTACAAGGAGGAGCTGGTACCATTTCTTCTGAAACTATTCCAATCAATAGAAAAAGAGAGAATCCTCCCTAACGCATTTTATGAGGCCGGCATCATCCTGATACCAAAGCCTGGCAGAGACACAACAAAAAAAGAGAATTTTAGACCAATATCCCCGATGAGCATCGATACAAAAATCCTCAATAAAATACTGGCAAACTGAACCCAGCAGCACATCAAAAAGCTTATCCACCATGATCAAGTGA
Source organism: Piliocolobus tephrosceles (assembly GCF_002776525.5). NCBI lineage: Eukaryota > Metazoa > Chordata > Mammalia > Primates > Cercopithecidae > Piliocolobus > Piliocolobus tephrosceles. Next base: position 98,790,526 of record NC_045441.1, read on the forward strand.
GCTTCATCCCTAGGATGCAAGGCTGGTTCAACATACGCAAATCAATAAACGTAATCCAGCATATAAGCAGAACCAAAGGCAAAAACCACATGATTATCTCAATAGATGCAGAAAAGGCCTTTGACAAAATTCAACAGCTCTTCATGCTAAAAACTCTCAATAAATTCGGTATTGATGGGACATATCTCAAAATGGTAGGAGCTATTTATGACAAAACCACAGCCAATATCATACTGAATGGGCAAAAACTGGAAGCATTCCCTTTGAAAACTGGCACAGTGGTGAGAGAGATGCCCTCTCTCACCACTCCTATTCAACATAGTGTTGGAAGTTCTGGTCAGGGCAATCAGGAAGGAGAAAGAAATAAAGGGTATTCAATTAGGAAAAGAGGAAGTCAAATTGTCCCTGTTTGCAGATGACATGATTGTATATTTAGAAAACCCCATTGTCTCAGCCCCAAATCTCCTTAAACTGATAAGCAACTTCAGCAAAGTTTCAGGATACAAAATCAATATGCAAAAATCACAAGCATTCTTATACACCAATAACAGACAAACAGAGCCAAATCATGAGTGAACTCTCATTCACAATTGCTTCAAAGAGAATAAAATACCTAGGAATCCAGCTTACAAGGGATATGAAGGACCTTTTCAAGGAGAACTACAAACCACTGCTCAACGAAATGAAAGAGGACACAAACAAATGAAAGAACATTCCATGCTCATGGATAGGAAGAATCAATATCGTGAAAATGGCCATACTGCCCAAGGTAATTTACAGATTCAATGCCATCCCCATCAAGCTACCAATGACTTTCTTCACAGAATTGGAAAAAACTAAAGTTCATATGGAACGAAAAAAGAGCCCACATTGCCAAGACAACCCTAAGCCAAAAGAACAAAGCTGGAAGTATCATGCTACCTGACTTCAAACTATACTACAAGGCTACAGTAACCAAAACAGCATGGTACCAAAACAGAGATATAGACTAATGGCACAGAACAGAGCCCTCAGAAATAATACCACACATCTACAGCCATCTGATCTTTGACAAACCTGAGAAAAACAAGAAATGGAGAAAGGATTCCTTATTTAATGAATGGTGCTGGGAAAATTGGCTAGCCATAAGTAGAAAGATGAAACTGGATCCCTTCCTTACACCTTATACAAAAATTAATTCAAAATGGATTAGAGACTTAAAGTTAGACCTAAAACCATAAAATCCCTAGAAGAAAACCTAGGCAATACCATTCAGGACATAGGCATGGGCAAGGACTTCATGTCTAAAACACCAAAAGCAATGACAACAAAAGCCAAAATTGAGAAATGGGATCTAATTAAACTAAAGAGCTTCTGCACAGCAAAAGAAACTACCATCAGAATGAACAGAAAACCTACAGAATGGGAGAAAATTTTTGCAATCTACCCATCTGACAAAGGGCTAATATCCAGAATCTACAAAGAACTTAAACAAATTTACAAGAAAAAAAAAATTTACAAGAAAAAAAATCAAACAACCACATCAAAAAGTGGGCAAAGGATATAAACAGTCCCTTCTCAAAAGAAGACATTTATGCAGCCAACAGGCACATGAAAAAAATGCTCATCATCACTGGCCATCAGAGAAATGCAAATTAAAACCACAATGAGATACCATCTCACACCAGTTAGAATGGCAATCATTAAAAAGTCAGGAAACAACAGGTGCTGGAGAGGATGTGGAGAAATAGGAACACTTTTACACTGTTGGTGGGCCTGTGAACTAGTTCAACCATTGTGGAAGAGAGTTTGGCGATTCCTTAAGGATCTAGAACTAGAAATACCATTTGACCCAGCCATCCCATTACTGGGTATATACCCAAAGGATTATAAATCATGCTTCTATAAAGACACATGCACATGTATGTTTATTGTGGCACTCTTCACAATAGCAAAAACTTGCAACCAACCCAAATATCCATCAATGATAGACTGAATTAAGAAAATGTGGCACACCCCGTCTCTACTAAAAAATACAAAACAAAAACTAGCCAGGCGAGGTGGCAGGTGCCTATAGTCCCAGCTACTCGGGAGGCTGAGGCAGGAGAATGGTGTGAACCCAAAAGGCGGAGCTTGCAGTGAGCTGAGATCCGGCCACTGCACTCCAGTTTGAGTGACAGAGTGAGACTCCGTCTCAAAAAAAAAAAAAGAAAATGTGGCACATATGCACCATGGAATACTATGCAGCCATAAAAAAGGATGAGTTCATGTCCTTTACAGGGACATGGATGAAGGTGGAAACCATAATTCTGAGCAAACTATCACAAGGACAGAAAACCAAACCCCGCATGTTCTCACTCATAGGTGGGAATTGATGAGAACACTTAAACATAGGAAGGGGAACATCATACACTGGGGCCTATCATGGGGTGGGGGGAGGGGGGAGGGGTAGCATTAGGTGATATACCTAATGTAAATGACAAGTTAATGGGTGCAGCACACTAACATGGCACATGTATACATATGTAACAAACCTGCACGTTGTGTACATGTACCCTAGAACTTAAAGTACATTTAAAAAAAGACTGTATTCTCAAGGAATTCAGTGTCTAGTGCAAGAGTCTTAATGTTCTTCCTGTCCCAGTGTATATCATTACAAAAATATTTGTTAAATCTCTTGTCTAATGCCAGATACTGTTCCAAGTGATTTACATGAAGTGGGTCATTTAATCTTTACAATAACCCTATCATTCACATACTATTATCTCTGTTACACAGCTGAAGGGCAGGTGTACTGTGTTTTCCAGGCTGCGTCATTGTTCAGAAGGCATACATGTTTATAAATCATTATTATACTGGGATACCACTGAAAGTGGAACAAGAGTATGAGACTAATTATTTCTAAGGAAGTTATTGGGGGGAACCCCACCCCCGATATTTGTTGTGGGTTCTTTTCTATTTCCTAGGCATCTCAACTGGTTTGAGAAATAAAGGGAAAGAGCACAAGAGAGAGAAATTTAAAGCTGGGTGTCTGGGGGAGACATCACATGGCGGCAGGATCTGTGATGTTCCCCTAGCCGTAAAACCAGCAAGTTTTTATTAGCGATTTTCAAAAGGGGAGGGAGTGCACAAATAGGGTGTGGATCACAGAGATCACATACTTCACAAGGTAATACAATATCACAAAGCAAGTGGAGGCAGGGCGAGATCACAGGACCACAGGATGGGGCGAAATTAAAATTGCTAATGAAGTTTCGGGCACGCATTTAATTGATAACATCTTATCAGGAGACAGGGTTTGAGAGCAGACAACCTGTCTGACCAAAATTTATTAGGCAGGAATTTCCTCATCCTAATAAGCCTGGGAGCACTACAGGAGACCAGGGCTTATTTCATCCCTTTGGCTTCGACTGTCAAAGGCGGTTGCCTTAAGGGGGCCATCTATAGACCTACCCTCGGGGCGCATTCTCCTTCTCAGGGATGTTCCTTGCTGAGAAAAAGAATTCAGTGATATTTCTCCTATTTGCTTTTGACTGAAGAGAAATATGGCTCTGTTCTGCCTGGCTCACCGGCAGTCAGGCTCCAAGTCTTGTCTCCCTTGTTCCCTGAAGATTGCTGTTATTCTGTTCTTTTTTCAAGGTGCCCAGATTTCATATTGTTCAAACACACATGCTCTACAACACTTTGTGCAGTTAACACAATCATCACAGGGTCATGAGGCGACATTCATCCTCCTCAGCTTACGAAGATGACGGGATTAAGAGATTAAAGACAGGCATAGGAAATAACAAGGGTATTGATTGGGGAAGTGGTAAGTGTTCATGAAATCTTCACAATTTATGTTCAGAGATTGCAGTAAAGAGAGCTGTAAGAAATTATAAAAGTATTAATTTGGGGAACAAATAATTGTCCATGAAATCTTCACAATTTACGTTCTTCTGCCGTGGCTTCAGCTGGTCCCTCTGTTCGGGTCCCTGACTTCCCATAACAGGAAGTGGAGACCCCTGATTCCAGATGGATGACTAACAGGGTATGGAAACCCCGACATGGAAATCCATTCTTTTTCCTGCTACTTATCACAGAATCTCAAGCCTGTGATGTGACTCATGACAGTATTTGACCGATAGTGAACAACTTCAGTAGAAAGCATTCCTGACCTCACAGGCAGCCCATTCTCTCTTTGGCTAGCTTGAATGTTCGGATATATTATACTGTATATTGTGCCAGAATTCATCTCCCGATAATTTCTGAAAACCTGCCCTAGTTCTGTTTCTCTTTTTTCCCTGGCTTTACAGAGGTATAATTGACAAATAACAATTGTATACATTTATAGTGTACAATGCAATGCTTTGCCGAATTCTGCTTTTTAGAATGGCTTTTCCTAATGTTCTACATATGACATTAATAAGCATTACATTGGGAAATAAAAGACAAGATTATGGTTCAGTAAGTTTGGTAAGTAAACTTGAATAGAGGTTTCTTTATTAGAGGATTTTCTCAGAATCTTCTGTATGCTAATATGCTTTGTGAACTTCAGAGGGGCTTACCTTTGTGGAATTTTCCAATTTTATTTACCCACACAACTGTTTTCTTGAATGCCACATACTAACGCTCCACTGGAAATGTCTGGGGAGGTAAGACTGGGGTGTCTCACAGTTATAAGAGCCAGGTCCTGCTTTCTCAGGCCAGCTTTTCAAATGGTTGTGTGTGTGCTGTGAATATGATCTTCTCCAAACTAAACATCCTTGCATTTTTCAGTCTTCTTCATGGTCAGGTTTTCAGACCTTTCTTTCTCTGGTCATCCTTCTCTGGGCAGCTCCAGTTTGCCAATGTATGTTCCTCCTAATGCATGGGGTTCAGAACTGAGTATAGTAACCCTAAGGTGGATTTTGGGTTGGTTCTAATGAGCACATCTGGAACCCTTGGGACATTCTCATTCTGTTGCTTTATTTACAACCTCATAGGGAAGATTAAACAACTCTCAGCAGAGAAATGGACTCTAGAAGCAAGAGAAACTGGTGGAATTTGGAAGCAGTCCAGAGAACAAATAGAATGATTTTTAGTTTTGAAAGTTTGGGATATCTTAAATAATCAAAGATTTGGGAGTCTATTATGTGCAAGGCACTAGAGAGGATAGAAAAGTTGTGAGTTATTAGTCTTTCACTCAGAGAGCTGAACACTGAGGTCAGGAGATGGTTAACAGAACAGGCCAAAAATATAAGACAGCATTGCCAATGCTGAATTATGCAGATTAAGTAGGGTTTTAGGAATTCAAGGAAGATTTGCTGCTAGCTGTTTGTGTATTTCCTCTATAGAATCTCATCCATACACTGAGGATGAATAAACATCACCAATGGGTTGAAAGAGGCGAGTCTTGCTTGAAGAATGTATGTGCTCCCAAATAGCTTGGTAGTGAAGTGAACTTTTGATCATGGAATATTTTTTTCCAGTGATATTTTATTAAATTATAAATGTGTTTTCTGGAAGAAGGTAATGTTTACTCCAAGTCAAAAATCATGTCCTGAACTGGAGTCAACTTCTAAAAAGTCATACGCTTAAATGCCAAAACAGAGAGTAAATTTTTTAGGGTACAAAGTATTATTCAGAATAAGTTAAGAAATACAAGTACTTTCTTCTCAGAGTAACTCCCACACTTGAGTCGGGCCGTTACAGTGGCTAAGAGCACAAATGTTGGAGCCAGACCTTCTTTTTTCTATCCCTGTTCTTCTACTTGTTAAGTGAATGACCCTGGCTATGTACTTAACTTCTCGCTATCTTGTTTTGCTTTTTTTTTTTTTTTTAAGTTCAGATGTTAAATAATTCTTATTTCATAGGACTGGTATGAGTGCCAGTGCAACACATACAGTCTATGTGTTTCAAGTGCTTTGCAGATAAAAAGACAGGGTATCTCTTTTTATTATTTGTTACTATGTAACAAATCATTCTAACAGTAACTTGAAACAAGAATCATCATTTATTATCTTTTGTATTTTCTGGGGGTATGGAATTCAGGAGCAGCTTAGCTGGGTGATTCTGTTGAGATTTCCCAAGTTGTAGTCAGATGTCTGCTGGAGCTGAGGTCACCTGAAGGCATAACTGGGGCTGGAAGATCCACTCCCAAGGTGGCTCACTCACATGGCAAGCAAGTTGGTGCTGGCTATTGTCAGGAGGCCTCAGTTCACCTTCACATGTGCCTCTCTGTAGGATTGCTTGAGTGTCCTTACAACATGGTGGCCACCTTCCCCCTGGAGTGAGAGATCTAAGACACTGATGTGGAAGTGCAATGCCTTTTATGACCTATCTTTGGAAATCATACACGGTCACTTCAGCTTTATTCCACTCTTATTTAATGTGAGAGGGGGCTACACAAGGGTATGATGCTATCAGTGGGGGTCATCTTGGAGACTGGCTACCACACCCTTCAAAAAGGCACTATGTCCTATTGTGTTACTGATACTAGGTACAGGAAACTAAAATACAGAATATTTTATTTATTTTGAGACAGGATCTCACTCTGTAGCTCAGGCTGGAGTGCAATGGTGCTCACTGCAGTCTTGACCTCCTGGGCTCAATTGATCCTCTCACCTCAGCCTCCCAAGTAGCTGGGACTACAGGTGTGCACCACCATGCCTGGCTAATTACAGAATATTTAGAAATCACGTGGTCCATGTAGATACTCAGCATTGTTTTCCTGAAGGAGTGATCTGTTAATATGACTTCATTACTGTAAATCACATATCACATGTTTTGGATTGGGTTCCCCTGAAAGCAGAGCCTGAGACAATGACTTGGGTACAAGGAATTTATTTGGGAAGTGGTCCCAGGAAGCAGGAGGATGGGAGCGGGGACAGTGAACAGGGAAGAAGGGAAAGCCAATATAAAGGTATGTTATGGAGGCTGCTGCTATAGCCACTTTGGACTTGATTCCTCTGGGACCTCCTAAGAAGGGCACTGAATGCCTCCCAGCATTATCTACCTGAAAGATGGGAGGCCAGGGCATTTATCCACTGACTCCCTCCTTCCACTGACTGAGGGCTTCCCCCGGGGGGCGGTGGTTAACTTCCCTTGCACTTATGATCTGTGCTCGTGCTCAGGCTGAGGGGCCCCATGGAACTGGAGAAGACTCAGACAAAAAGTGGAACTGTTGGCTCTTGCTGGAGGGAGGATCCTGTCAGCACAAGTGGGTCTGAGCTCTCACAGCTGTGGCAGAAATCAGAGGTGGGCTGAGGGATGTGACGTAGACACCAGAGGCATTCGCTACATCAGGTTTGTAGGAGTTGGGGATTAGGTGGCTGTGATAGTTCAGCTCCTCCAAGAAGCAGAAGTTAAGACACGAGTAGATGTGTAAGAACTGTTTTGGGGAATATGCCTTGACGAAGAGGAGGAGGGAGCTGGAGGTGGCTGGGAGAGCTATCAGACTGTGATACAAGTCTGCCCCTGGGGTGGAGAGAGGGAAGGAGGAAAGGTTGGGTAGAAAGTCTTAGGTTGTGGTGCAGGTCTAGGAAAGGTTCAGCCAGGCTGCTGGGGAGGCCTCAAGCCAAAGTCCTCATTGGAAGAGTCCTGGTTTCACAGGCATGGACCTACCTTTGTGTCCCAGCCTGCGTGAAGCATGGCCTCTGTGCAGAAAAACACAGTGGTGGATTCCGAACACCTCAGCTCAGCTGTCAGGCAGTTACTCTCCCTGCAGTCATTGATCTGAGAGGTCACATACAGTCTATTTTTGTGGCCGCCACAGGTAGTGTCATGCGTGGACAGCATGTGGCATCATAGGTAGTTGCAACAAAGCTTGTATTCGGGGGAAACCAGAGGTCACGCTCCGGATGTGCTAAGATATCTCCTTCCTCCTTCTGTTTGCCACGTTGTCTGAAATTCCACCATAAGGGAGCAAGCCCTTTGTTTAATTGTTGCCCTGCCTTCTGGTTCAATTCTGAAAGAAGTAACAGATTGAGTCAGTAACACTTTCAGATAAACACTTTATCTAAATTCTTTAATTCTATGACAGATGGAAGGGCTCTGGGACAACACTGAGGGCATGTGGAATTTGGGTGAGTAGCCTGTAAGGAAAAGGGCACAGATCTGAAGGACTGAAGGCCACACTGGGCATTCTTTCCAATTATGCCACGGCCTGCCTGCTGGAAGTGGAGCCAAACCAGTGTTCAGACTCTGTAGTGCATAGCAAGTGAAATGTCCTTCGAATGAAGTGTCTGTCCAGTACCACTTTTTTCTAAATCTGGAATGTTTTGAGGGAGGGTGTATTTTTCTGAGTGGTTTGAGAAATTAAATGAATATTGCCTAGGCGGCTGGATTTGAGTGGGGAAGTGGGGTTGCGGGAGGAAACGATCCCAAGATTTTTCAGATGGTGATCCATGAGCCACTTGGACAAGAATCCCAAAAGCTTAAAAATATTAATTTCCTGTTCTCCCCGACCCATGTCCCCTCACCCAAGATCAACTGATTCAGAACTTCTGGGGATGAGACCCAGGAATCATTAATTTTACAAGTGTTTCTGGTGATTCTTGTGAACACTAACATTGGAGAACCATGGGTTCAAGACTAATTGTAGTGGGACAAAGGACATAAAGATCATAGCTAGGGCAGTTTAGTTTCTAACACATAATTGAGGTCTTTCTATATCTTCTCTCCTGAATTGTAGAAACCAACTGCCTCCAACTTCCAGCTATGTCCTTGATATCCCAAACTCAGTGTGTACATAGCCAAACACTGAATCACTGACCCTGGTCCTTGCTAAGAGGCTTCTCCACCAGCCTTCCCCATTACAGTATTGACAGCTGTGTCCTTTCCCATTTGCTCAGACCAGGCTCATCTGCCCCTCACCCCACCCCTCACGCTTCATAGCATCCAGTTAGCTCAGTTTCACGATAAAGCCAGAATCATCTTATCACTTTCTCTCCACCTCCGCTGCTCCCTTCCTGTTCTGATTGCCATAATCACTCATCTGGCTTTCGACAAGAGCCTCCTGACACGTCTCCCTGCCTCAGTCTTTGCAGCTCACCCTGCCCCCACCTTGACCCTTGGTTCAAAACCACTCAGTGGCCCCCTACTTCTCTTCAAGTAGAAACCAAAGTCCTTACAGTGGCTTAATTAGGACGCCAGCTATCCCCTGACCTCATCTTCTATTCTCTCATTTCTTCTGCTCTAGCCATGCTGGCCTCCCTGCTATCCTGGAGTACATGAGGCATGGCCTTGCCCCAGGACCTTTGCATTGGCTGCCCTTTCTGCCTGTACCCCTCTTCCCTCAGATCTCTGGGTAGCTCTCTCCCTCACCTCCTTTGCTTAAGTGTTACCTTCTCTGTGAGGCCTGCTATGACCTCCTCTATTTAAAGTGCACCCCTTCCCGTTCTGAGTTCCCTTTACCTGTCTCGATTTCTTTTGCATAGCACAGCGTATTCTAATATGCTGTATAACTTACTCATTATGTTTATTTCCTGCCTTTCCCCAACAGAAGGTGAGCTCTAAATCGGCAGGGATTTTTGTTTGTTTTATTCACTGCTGGACCCCAGGGTCTGGAACAGTGCCTGGCATATGGAAGATACTCAGTAAATGTTTGCTAAATGAGTGACTGAATTGCATAGAGTGGAATGGGAGGAAGCATGTGTTTCTGTGGAATGATTCCTTATAGAGAATTTGCCATATCCAGATCAAAAGAGACCTGTGAGTTTGGGTCATCCACAGAAAGATGCATATCACGTTGGAAGAGTGAGCAATAGACTTGAATTCAGTGTTTACTGTGTGCTAGAAACCATGCTAAGCATTCTCACCAGCATTATCTCTTTAAATCATTCCAACAACCAACCCTATGATGGGGGTCTACTAGTCTTATTTTACAAATGGGAAAGTTGAGGCATAGGAACAGAGATTAAGGAACTTGCCCAGGGTTGCACACCTAAGTGTCAGACTCAGAATGTGACCTAATGCTGTGAGTCCAAAGTCTGAGTAGACTGCTGCTTCAGAGTGTGGTCCTTCCTAGTGATACTTCTGTGTAAGTGTCTGTTTATTTAACCTCTGTTGATCCCTTTAAAAATCAAAGTTTATAAGCTTAAAGCTGTGGCTCATACACTTTGTACTTAAAAATGTTTATTTTGATTATGCTAATATTGCTTCATTGTTTAGCTGAGTTTCTGTGACACTTGTAGGAACATGTGCTCTCACCTCTGTGTACTTTTTTGAGACAGGATCTGGCTCTGTCGCTCAGGCTGGGGTGCAGCGGTGTGAACACAGCTCAGTGCAAGCAGGCTCAAGTGATCCTCCCAACTCAGCCTCCCAAGTAGCTGGGACTACAGGTGCATGCCACCATGCCAGGCTCATTTTTTGTATTTTTTTTTTTTTTTTGTAGAGATGGGATTTTACCATGTTCCCAAGGCTGGTCTTGAACTCCTGAGCTCAAGCAACCTGCCCATCTTGGCCTCTCAAAATGCTGGGATTACAGGTGTGAGCCACCATGCCCAGCCCTGTGCATTTCTGAGATTTTTTTAGAATCTGCTGCTCTGCTGGCTTTACAAGTTCTTATGGTTGGTGAAAGGAATCCATAACTTCAGAGACTCCCTTTCTTCTTCCAGTGGACTTCTAGAACTCTTCAGGGGTCCCTCTGAAGACAAATTCAGCACAGACTGTCTTATAGTACTATCCTATTTTGTTTAAGTCAACAGATTTCTTCAGCATCTCAAGAAGCTAGGTTGCTAGGCTCTGAGGACACGAGATGATAAATGCATGGTCCTTGCCTACCTGGGCTCTCAGTGGAGCCAGGGAGAATGACAGAAAACGCTGTATAGCCACGAAGGACCGGAGACAGCATCACCATGGCACAGAACCAAAGCTGGCTGCAGCAGGAAGTGGGATGAGTCTGCCCAGAGTGAGGGGAAAGGGGATAGATTGCCAGCAGGAGGTGAGGTCCAGGTAGGCTTCAGGCCATGCAGGAGTTGGGAGGTGGGGAAGGGAAAAGCCATTCTAGCAGCAAAGAGGGCCCCAGTGACTGGCAAAGTGCAGTAACATGGTGTGTTTGGGGGGACTCTACTTGAACTTGATGTGGGGTGGGGAGTGCTGAGAGTAAAGGGTGGGAATGAAATGATGGAATTCCAATTGTGCAGAGCTGGGGATGAAGAGGTGAGGAATCTATAACCCTTGTGGGAGGGTTTTGAAGAAGGTGGATTCTTGACCTACTTGAGATTATGGTTCTGCAATAGGGTGAGGCGTGGGCAGGACTCATGGCCCACTGTGTCATTTAATCCCCTTTGCTGGAGAGAAACCTCTGCCTAGAGTAGACCATTTCTTACAGACTTTCCTGTGCCCTGAACTGCTTTGCTTAGAGTAGATACTCAGTGCATACATCGTGAATAAATGTGTGTTGACCCCCTCCCAGTTTATTTCTGTCATTTTATTTTTTTAATGGAAATTCTCTTTTAAGAGCAATTGGGGATGGATTCAGACATCAGGAGATCTGCTCTCACACTGACTGCAGATTGGCAGGTAGTTGTGGGCAGCAGTCTCTTCAGTTACTTTGCACACTAATTTGCTCATTGTAAGATGGAAAACTTCCCCCTCTTTCTCTTTCCTGGATTAAAAAAAATTTTTTTTTGAGACAAGGTCTCACTCTGTCACCCAGGCTGGAGTGCAGTGGCACTATCACAGCTCACTGTAGCCTCAACCTCCTGGGCTCAAGTGATCCTCCCATCTCAGCCTCTCAAGTAGCTGGGACTCTAGGTGTGTGCCACTAAGCCTGGCTAATTTTTAAAATTTTTGTAGAGATGGGATCTCGCTATATTGCTCAGGCTGGTCTTGACCTCCTGGACCCAAGTCATCTTCCTGCCTCAGCCTCCAAAATGCTGAGATTACAGGTGTGAGCCACTGCACCCAGACCCTCTTTCTAAGCTGGATTTTATCAAAATATTTGACTGCTCTGAGACTATTCCTTGTCAGAACAAATGCATTTGGTATGGGACTAAATGATGGGACATTGTGGGAGTGGATCACATAAGCTGAAGTGACCAGATGTTTGGGTAACCAATGTTACTGCTTGCATAGAGGCAAACGAGATAAGGCAACCGATGGATTTGCCTGCATCCTGGATCTCTTTTAATTTTCTCAGCCATAAATCAATTCATAAATTCAAATAGAAAAAAATATATGATCTCTAAAACACCATGGGGAAAACAAAACCAAAAATCCACCAACAATTTTGAGTAATGGAAATAATTAGTATTTTTTTTTTGTTTAACTTAAATACAATCTTTAGTAGAACTGTGAATACTTGCCTGCCACATTCTGTTGACGAGTTTATGGGTTTATTTTCAGAGAGGAAAAGTGAGAGAGAGAAAAAATGGAGAGAGAAAGAGGAGAAAGGGGGAGAGGGAGGAGAGAAAGACCTTCAGATATTTAGCTACTTGTATGCATTAGAGAATCCCTTGAGACACAGAACTAAAATTAGCCAGAAGCAAATACCCACTAAATGCCAAAGCATACTCCATGGCCCAGAAGATTGTCTGGTGCTTAGAGGTAAAGTTTGGTCTATTTGTCCCTATGCTGAAGGCTAGTCTATGTCCCTGTTCTCTTGACATCATGTTCCCATAGCATGTACACAAATTAACTGATGATTGTGGTAGAATTCTGTCCTTCTATATCCAGCCTCAATCTGAGAGATTCTTAAAGATTCTTATCTTAAACTTATTCCAAAATAAAACTGCAAATCCACTCTAGTCAATGGAGAAATTACTTTGTAGGTCTATGTTATTCTTTATTTATATTTCTTATATGAAGTCCTCATTTTTCTTCAGGGAAAATGAAGTCCTACATTTTTGTATTGCTTTATAATTTACAAAGTGCTTATCATCCGTGACTCCATGGAAATGTTACTATGCTGTGTGGAAGGATATTTTTATCCCATTTCACAGTGAAGAAACTCGAGCTTCTGATATTTTCCTGAAGTCTCCTGGCTAGCACTCAACAGAGTTGTGTCCGGTATCTTTATATACGAACTCCTAGACCAGGATTTGTACCATAAAAAGTACTGACTATTAAATTGCAATAAACTTGCAAATCTTAGTAGGGAAATCAGTTGTGTTCTAACTACCTGTTTAAAGCAGAAATTAAAATAAAAAGTACACATTCAAATAAAAAAGCAGCTAATTATTGAACACTTACTGTGTGTTAGTAGGACTAGGAATTTAAAAGGTTTATTATCTCTAATTCTCCTGACAACCCTAGGAGGTACGGCACTGTGGTCATGTCCGTTTTTCTAGATAAGGAAAGGGCTTATGAAAGTTAAGAAAATGTCAAAGGTCACACAGCTAGTAAACAGCAGAACTGTGAATCCAAGTTGGTTAGATGCCAGAGCTAAGGGATTAACCACTCTTGTGATCATCAAGGAAAGTCCATCAAAAGTTTTTTTTTTTTTTACATGACAGAACAACAACAACTAAATATTTATCGAGTGCTTCCTCTATGCAGACATAGTGCTGTATGTTTTACATGTGATTTCTCATTCACTCCTTACAACAAATCTATAAAGGAGGAATAATGAATTGCTCCCATTTTATAGTTGGTACAACTGAGGCACAGAGGGGTGAAGTATCATGCCCAAGTTCACATGACTAGTAAGTAGCAGAGCTGGGATCTGAACCCAAATAATGGTTCTCTCAGGATCTGGGTGTTTCCTATGTATCCAATGCCACAAAACAGTCTTCTCTTGCTCTGTTGTGGTCAAAGTCTTGGAAGGTGTGGGATTGTTCATGATGCTTAGGGCTGCTTGGGCATGTCAGGGAGCATCGTCATGCCCTCTTGGATAAGCTGGTAATAAGCAAACTTTTCCTATGTGGAAAGGAAGAATTTAATAGGAACTTTCTCCAAGGACTTTGTTATGGAGAGTCTGTCTGGAAATACCCACATTGTTGAGACTGAGCTATAAATACGCTTCGAAGACTTTCACTCTTAAGGCAGGAGTTGGACAAGTTAGAAGTTTACTTCTATGAGTCTGAAGAAAGAACAAGGTTAGGTAAAGTAGCTATTAATAACAGTTGACAAAAAGAAAAAAAAAAAAACTCTGGGACTGATTATCATAGTCTCTTGAACCAGATTATCAGGCTGCCACTTGCTACTTATTTCTTTTATATTATTATTGAATTCAGGTTCACAGAATTACATTGATCATTACCCTTGGCTTGTAATTTATTGTCTACATTGGTCTTCGCAACTTGTTTTTGGTGATTATTGTTTTAAATCCTATTTTAAAGCATAGTTGAGAACCGATTCTAATATATGCTTCTGGGTACTCTGGACCCAGAGCTACAGCACTGACGTGGTTTGTTTGTGGAATATTGACCCACATTCCAGGCATAAACCCTAGGAGGAATGGCTGTAGTCAGCCCTGCAACCCAGAACATGGTGGCAAATAACCCTGCCACAGACATGAAGTCTCTCTCCTTTCCACCAGGGGTTAAGGTTTCAGGGCAGAGTCAGCTGTGGCCTTGGTGAGGACATAGTGTTTATGACATACTCTCCAAATACCAAGGAGATAAAACAAATAAGTGGCATTTTCCAGGAAAACTGAGGCAATGTTTCCAGTGCCCTGAAAATCCTCAGAATCATCTCTCTGCCATTTGAAAATGTTGCTCATGCCCTCAACCGTTTTTCTTGGGAAGGCCGGCTTGGGTGAGGGCAGCAGAGCTGCTTCTCATGGGAAGTCTTGTGGAAGCTGCGTCTTGCCCATGGTCTGGTTAGAGATTCTGCCTCCAGTTCTTAAGAGTCATTCATAGGGAGAAGGCGAGGTTGCCTTGGATAGAAATCGCTTCCCAAACCACCCATCTGGCCAAAATTTTCATATTAATCTCTTTCTTCCTCATCACAACTTCTTCTCTCTGCTTCTGTGGAAAACATTTGTTCCAACTTTCCTACCCCTAGTCAAAGTGGATTTTAATTCCGAAACCAAAGTGAGACCAGGCATTTTGTTTCTAGTGGATGAGGTCATTGTGACCACTCCTCTTCCGAGGGCATTTGACTTAGTTTTCTTTTTTGGTTATTTGTCTCTAATTTGGCAGCATGTTACAGTGGCTGCCATCACATTGAACAGTTTCAAGTTTCAACTCTAACATTTGCTAGTGTATTTTTTAAAACCTTGGACAACATGTTTAACTTTGCTAAATTTTAGTCTTCATTTGTGAGATAATGGCAAGTACCTCATAAAGCTGTTATGATAATTCAGATACCCTTTGTAAGGCATTTAGCACAGCACTGGGCACATAGTGTATGCTCAGTAAATGTTACTGATATTATTGTGAAATGTGTTAGTATATTTGTAGCTTTATTTCTTCTCTGTGGATGCCCTGAAGTCGCCCTTCTGGGTCCAAGAGAATGAGTGCTATATATCTTAATATGTGGTGCCAGATTATTATCAAAAAAGTTTGCAACAATTTAGAGTCTTATTATTAATGAACAAGTATAGCTATCTTCCTCAAACTTTACCAACCTTACCAGGAAATTAAGAATCATCTCAATTTTGGCTAATATGATGGGCAGAAATGATTTCTCCTCGTTTTAAATTTGCCTTTTCCTGGGATCTAATGAGATTAAACATCAATACATAGATTGTTGACCATTTTCAGATTCTCTTCTACAGTTGAACAGGCCAGGCCTCTTCGCAGTCTTTGTCTGTGGGATTTTATAAATATTGCTATTTTAAGTATTACCATTTATAACAGCTCTTTGTGAGTTAAAGATATATGTTGAAAATATATTTTCTCTCATTTTCCTGTTTTGTAATCTTTTGCTATGCTGACATATTTTTCATATAGACTGATGATAACCATTTTTCTTTTATGTATTCTGTTATACATCAAACACTATTGTATGCTCAGTATATTTTCAAAACTGTAGAAGACAAAGGTGTTGTTTTTTTGGTTGTGAAAGTGGTTTGCCATTTTTATAGCATATTTTTCTTTATATATCAGCTTTTCCCTAATTCTTTAATTTGAAGAATTAAGCTGAGAGTAAACTTAGGTGTAAAGTTTTGTTCTCATTTTCATTCTCTTTTTCTCTCAAAAGGAAAAAAAGAGAACTCTTTAAAACATATATTGTGGCTTCTGATTTTGATTATACGATCATCTAAGGATTAGTATTGGAAACTAAAAAATACTCCAGTCTCAAAACCTCATATTTTTGTAATTTATTTGAAGACGTTCTTAATAACTAATAGCTCTTATTTTGAAGAAATATATTTATAAAAATCAGCAATTTCTTCACTTTCATTTCATTTTTTTGCCCTGTCAAATCCAAGTCAAATTAAGTAGAATAATTTTTAAAAGAGTAGTTACAGATGCTGTCTCTGGGAAGTAGAATTGGAATGATGTGAATATATTTATGTGTGTGTATCATACATACTGTTGATCCTTGAACAATGCAGGGGCTAGGGTTGCTGATCTCCTGCACAGTCAAAAATCTGTATAACTTTTGATTCTGCAAAAATGTAGCTACTAATAGCCTACTATTAACTGGAAGCCTTACATAAACAGTTAACACATATTTTGTATTTTATATATATTATATACTATATTCTTGCAATAAAGTAATCTAGAGAGCAGAAAATATTAAGAAATCATAAGGAAGAGGAAATAGATTCACTATTCATTAAGTGGAAGTGGATCATCATAAAGGTCTTGATCCTTGTCGTCTTCTCATTGAGTAGGCTGAGGAGGAAGGGGAGGGGTTGGTCTTGCTTTCTCAGGGGCAGTAGAGGTGTAAGAGGTGGAGAAGGTGGGAGGGGAGGCAGGAGAGGCAAGCACACTTGGTATAATTTTATGGAAATACATGGTAATTTCTGTTTGACTTTTTGCTTTCTCATTTCTCTAAAAATGTTTCTATATAGTACTGATCCTTCTTCCACTGTTTGCTTTAGTTTCAGTGCCCGTATCATAGAAGGGTCTGTGTTATAAAAGAAATTAAAAGCAGTCTTGAATAATTGGAATGCTTCTGCTGTATTGTCTAATGTCAATTTGTTTCCTGGCACTGCTTCTTCTACACTGTCTTCCTCATTGTCTGGCACTGGTTCAGAAACACTCATTTCCATCATGTTGTCTTCTGTTAATTCCTGTAGCATGGTGTCTGTTAGCTCTTAAATTTCTCCAAGATCCATATCTTGAAACGCTTCACCCTCCACCTATTTTTTTTTTTCCTTTGGCCATTTCCACAATCTCTTTCATGATTTCCTTGATTGGTGCTCTTGTCAATCTTGTGAAGTCATGCACAACATCTGGACACAGTTTCTTTTCCAGCAGGAATTTATTGTTTCAGGCTCGATGGCTTTCATGGCTTTTTCTGTGACAACAGTGGTATCTTCAGTGGTGTAATCCTTGCAGACTTTGTGATGGTCTCTCTATTGGGGTTCTCTTCCATAGCACTGACAGATCTTTCCCATAGGGTAGTGTGTGTAATGAACTTTAAGGGTCCTTATGACCCTGGGTCTAGAGGCTGAATTAGAGATGTTATGTTTAGTCACAGATGGACTACTTCAGTGCCCTTGGTGTTGAACTCATGGGGTTCTGGGTGGTCAGCGGCATTGTCCAATATCAAAAGAACTTTAAGAGGCAGTCCCTTACAGGTAGGGTACTTCCTGACTTCAGGGACAAAGCATAGATGAAACCAGTCCGGAAGAACGGTTCTTGTCCAGGCCACCTTGTTGTATATTCAAAAGGCTGGCAGCTGCTGTTTCTCTTTTCCCTCCAAGCTTCAGGGTTAGCAGCTTTATAGGTAAGGGCAGCTCTGTTTATTAACCCTACTTGTGGGTGCAGTTCATCTGCAAGTTTTTTCAAATTGTCACAAACCTCTACAATTTTTCCCATATATTTATTGAAAAAAATTTGGGTCTAAAAGTGGAGCCATGCAGTTCAAACCCATATTGTTCAAGAGTCCACTGTTTATGATTTTCTTACTTTTCTACCAAGAATATGTACTGCTTTCATAATTGGATAAAGGACCATACAATTTAAAAAGGAAAAGAGAGAAAGTCCTTTTTAATGCCCTCACCTTCCACTAATCATTCCCCTCACGTTTGCAAACTCATTTTTTAAAGGAACTCCCCTTTTCAGGGATAGCATGCATAGCTTTGCATCTTGGGTGCTCCTGTCTACAAGATTTTTAGTTTCTTTAAGTCAGGGCCTGGGTCTCTACATCATTTCCATTATTCTGGTCCAACTCGGCCCAGCCTCCAGCTTCCCCTGCCGGGAGGGAGTCCTGAACAAATGCAGAGCCCCTTGTTCCTGGCACCCTCTCACAGGCGTCCTGCAGCAGGTGAGGGAGAGGGGTGAGTAGCAGGTTCAGCCTTGGGGAAGTGTGGTGATGAGAAACCGCATTGCAGGAGCTTAAAGTTCTCTAAACCAGCTCTTAGATTTTTGAAGTTGCATCCAGTATAAATGAAAGGCTTGAATGCTTACTTAAGTGTTGGATCAGTGCAATAAACAAAATGATCAAATAGCAGGAATAGACTAACTTCGCAGTCTCTTCCCATCAACAGTATTTGTGGGAACAAAGTCATTTTTGGAGAGCACATAAAATAATTTATTGGGACATTGTCACAAGGGACCGAAAGGATAACACACATAGGAACCTTTCAAATGCTGATATTATCAGGAAAAAAAAGCCTTTCATTGAAAGAAGAGCTGTTCATAATTTGATTCCTCCCCCATGAACCTCAGATCCTTCTTACAGTCATGCTTTCCCGCAGAGGAGGAAAACCCTGAAAGAGAGAATGAGTGCAGAAAGTGGGAAAGCAGGAAATGGGGCCCGAGGAGCCTGAGATGAGGGTGAAACCTCGAGAGGCAAGAAATGCTTCAACCGTACGATGAGTCACGCAGAGTGAAATTAGGTCTGGGCTTCAGTTTCCTTTCTTTGCTCCCAAATCTTGGCATTATCTTGACTTTTGTCTTTAGATTCTGCTTGTAGTATCTTCATTCCGAAGAGGGAAGGCTGTTTCTGACATCCTCACAGGCCTTAGCATGCTTACTGTTGGAAGGCAAACACATTAGAGTACACTTACATCCCCACTTCAATAGAACTAAATATTTGATGAGGTATTATGTTGAACCATGTGAAATTGCTATTTATAAACATCAAAAATGGTCAGATATTAGCAGTTTCATACTGTTCAATCTAATGACTTTTGTTTTTTTTTGAGGTAGGGTCTCACTGTCACCCAGGTTGGGGTGCAATGGTGCTATCCTGGCTCACTGCAGCCTCGGCCTCCTGGGCTCAAGCAATGCTTCCACCTCAGCCTCCCAAGTAGAGCTAGGACTACAGGCATGTGCTACCACACCCAGCTAATATTTTAAAACGTTTTGTGGAGGGTCGGGGCTGAGGTCTTGCTTTTTTGCCCAGCCTTGTTTTGAACTGGCTTCAAGCAGTCCTTCTGCTTACTGGCCTCCCAAAGAGTTGGGATTACAGGTACGAGCCCCTGCACCCAGTCCTAGTAACTTTACTTTTGAAATTATTTAACTGTAAGTGCTGCATTTAATTTATAATTCGCTATTATTTGTTAGCATCCATTACATAGGGGCTGGAATTTACATGAACTGAGAAATTCTAACCTGCAGATAGTGATTAGAGATAATGACATTTTATTTTATTTTATTTTATTTATTTTTATTTTTTTTTTAATTATACTTTAAGTTCTAGGGTACATGTGCATAACGTGCAGGTTTGTTACATATGTATACTTGTGCCATGATGATGTGCTGCACCCATCAACTCATCAGCACCAATCAATTCGTCATTTATATCATGTATAACTCCCCAGTGCAATCCCTCCCCCTTCCCCCCTCCCCATGATAGGCCCCAGTGTGTGATGTTCCCCTTCCCGAGTCCAAGTGATCTCATTGTTCAGTTCCCACCTATGAGTGAGAACATGCGGTGTTTGGTTTTCTCGTCTTGTGATGGTTTGCTAAGAATGATGGTTTCCAGCTGCATCCATGTCCCTACAAAGGACACAAACTCATCCTTTTTTATGGCTGTATAGTATTCCATGGTGTATATGTGCCACATTTTCTTAATCCAGTCTGTCACAGATGGACATTTGGGTTGATTCCAAGTCTTTGCTATTGTGAATAGTGCCGCAATAAACATACGTGTGCATGTGTCTTTGTAGTAGAATAATTTATAATCCTTTGGGTATATACCCAGTAGTTGGATGGCTGGGTCATATGGTACATCTAGTTCTAGATCCTTGAGGAATTGCCATACTGTTTTCCATAATGGTTGAACTAGTTTACAATCCCACCAACAGTGTAAAAGTGTTCCTATTTCTCCACATCCTCTCCAACACCTGTTGTTTCCTGACTTTTTAATGACTGCCATTCTAACTGGTGTGAGATGGTATCTCATTGTGGTTTTGATTTGCATTTCTCTGATGGCGA
The DNA here is from genome assembly GCF_002776525.5 of Piliocolobus tephrosceles. Taxonomy (NCBI): domain Eukaryota; kingdom Metazoa; phylum Chordata; class Mammalia; order Primates; family Cercopithecidae; genus Piliocolobus; species Piliocolobus tephrosceles. The sequence continues at coordinate 98,810,913 of NC_045441.1, forward strand.
GTGATAATGAGCATCTTTTCATGGTCTGTTGGCTGTATGAATGTCTTCTTTTGAGAAATGTCTGTTCATATTCTTTGCCCACTTTTTGATGGGGTTGTTTGTTTTTTTCTTGTATATTTGTTTGAGTTCTTTGTAGATTCTGGAAATTAGCCCTTTGTCAGATGAGTAGATTGCAAAAATGTTCTGCCATTCTGTAGGTTGCCTGTTCACTCTGATGGTAGTTTCTTTTGCTGTGCAGAAGCTCTTTAGTTTAATTGGATCCCATTTGTCAATTTTGGCTTTTGCTGCCATTGCTTTTGGTGTTTTAGACATGAAGTCCTTGCCCATGCCTATGTCCTGAATGGTACGACCTAGATTTTCTTCTAGGGATTTTATGGTATTAGGTCTAACATTTAAGTCTCTAATCCATCTTGAATTAATCTTCGTATAAGGAGTAAGGAAAGGATCCAGTTTCAGCTTTTTACTTATGGCTAGCCAATTTTCCCAGCACCATTTATTAAATAGGGAATCCTTTCCCCATTTCTTGTTTCTCTCAGGTTTGTCAAAGATCAGATGGCTGTAGATGTGTGGTATTATTTCTGAGGACTCTGTTCTGTTCCATTGGTCTGTATCTCTGTTTTGGTACCAGTACCATGCTGTTTTGGTTACTGTAGCCTTGTAGTATAGTTTGAAGTCAGGTAGCGTGACGCCTCCAGCTTTGTCCTTTTGACTTAGGATTGTCTTGGCGATGCGGGCTCTTTTTTGGTTCCATATGAACTTTAAAGTAGTTTTTTCCAATTCTGTGAAGAAACTCATTGGTAGCTTGATGGGGATGGCATTGAATCTATAAATAACCTTGGGCAGTATGGCCATTTTCACGATATTGATTCTTCCTATCCATGAGCATGGTATGTTCTTCCATTTGTTTGTGTCCTCTTTGATTTCACTGAGCAGTGGTTTGTAGTTCTCCTTGAAGAGGTCCTTTGCATCCCTTGTAAGTTGGATTCCTAGGTATTTTATTCTCTTTGAAGCAATTGTGAATGGAAGTTCATTCCTGATTTGGCTCTCTGCTTGTCTGTTACTGGTGTATAAGAATGCTTGTGATTTTTGCACATTAATTTTGTATCCTGAGACTTTGCTGAAGTTGCTTATCAGCTTAAGGAGATTTTGGGCTGAGACGATGGGGTTTTCTAAATATACAATCATGTCATCTGCAAACAGGGACAATTTGACTTCCTCTTTTCCTAACTGAATACCCTTTATTTCTTTCTCTTGCCTGATTGCCCTAGCCAGAACTTCCAACACTATGTTGAATAGGAGTGGTGAGAGAGGGCATCCCTGTCTTGTGCCAGCTTTCAAAGGGAATTTTTCCAGTTTTTGCCCATTCAGTATGATATTAGCTGTGGGTTTGTCATAAATAGCTCTTATTATTTTGAGGTACGTTCCATCAATGCCGAATTTATTGAGCGTTTTTAGCATGAAGGGCTGTTGAATTTTGTCAAAAGCCTTTTCTGCATCTATTGAGATAATCATGTGGTTCTTGTCTTTGGTTCTGTTGATATGCTGGATTACGTTGATTGATTTGCGAATGTTGAACCAGCCTTGCATCCCAGGGATGAAGCCCACTTGATCATGGTGGATAAGCTTTTTGATGTGCTGCTGAATCCGGTTTGCCAGTATTTTATTGAGGATTTTTGCATCGATGTTCATCAGGGATATTGGTCTAAAATTCTCTTTTTTTTGTGTGTCTCTGCCAGGCTTTGATATCAGGATGATGTTGGCCTCATAAAATGCGTTAGGGAGGATTTCCTCTTTTTCTGTTGATTGGAATAGTTTCAGAAGGAATGGTACCAGCTCCTCCTTGTACCTCTGGTAGAATTCAGCTGTGAATCCATCTGGTCCTGGACTTTTTTTGGTGGGTAGGCTATTAATTATTGCCTCAATTTCAGAGGCTGCTATTGGTCTATTCAGGGATTCAACTTCTTCCTGGTTTAGTCTTGGGAGAGTGTAAGTGTCCAGGAAATTATCCATTTCTTCCAGATTTTCTAGTTGATTTGCGTAGAGGTGTTTATAGTATTCTCTGATGGTAGTTTGTATTTCTGTGGGGTCGGTGGTGATATCCCCTTTATCATTTTTTATTGCGTCTATTTGATTCCTCTCTCTTTTCTTCTTTATTAGTCTTGCTAGCGGTCTGTCAATTTTGTTGATCTTTTCAAAAAACCCACTCCTGGATTCATTGATTTTTTGGAGGGTTTTTTGTGTCTCTATCTCCTTCAGTTCTGCTCTGATCTTAGTTATTTCTTGCCTTCTGCTAGCTTTTGAATGTGTTTGCTCTTGCCTCTCTAGTTCTTTTAATTGTGATGTTAGAGTGTCAATTTTAGATCTTTCCTGCTTTCTCTTGTGGGCACTTAGTGCTATAAATTTCCCTCTACATACTGCTTTAAATGTGTCCCAGAGATTCTGGTATGTTGTATCTTTGTTCTCATTGGTTTCAAAGAACATCTTTATTTCTGCTTTCATTTCGTTATGTACCCAGTAGTCATTCAGGAGCAGGTTGTTCAGTTTCCATGTAGTTGAGCGGTTTTGATTGAGTTTCTTAGTCCTGAGTTCTAGTTTGATTGCACTGTGGTCAGAGAGACAGTTTGTTATAATTTCTGTTCTTTTACATTTGCTGAGGAGTGCTTTACTTCCAATTATGTGGTCAATTTTGGAATAAGTGTGATGTGGTGCTGAGAAGAATGTATATTCTGTTGACTTGGGGTGGAGAGTTCTTTAGATGTCTATTAGGTCCGCTTGGTGCATAGATGAGTTCAATTCCTGGATATCCTTGTTAACTTTCTGTCTTGTTGATCTGTCTAATGTTGACAGTGGAGTGTTGAAGTCTCCCATTATTATTGTATGGGAGTCTAAGTCTCTTTGTAAGTCTCTAAGGACTTGCTTTATGAATCTGGGTGCTCCTGTATTAGGTGCATATATATTTAGGATAGTTAGCTCTTCCTGTTGGATTGATCCCTTTACCATTATGTAATGGCCTTGTCTCTTTTGATCTTTGATGGTTTAAAGTCTGTTTTATCAGAGACTAGGATTGCAACCCCTGCTTTTTTTTGTTCTCCATTTGCTTGGTAGATCTTCCTCCATCCTTTTATTTTGAGCCTATGTATGTCTCTGCATGTGAGATGGGTCTCCTGAAGACAGCAGACTGATGGGTCTTGACTCTTTATCCAGTTTGCCAGTCTGTGTCTTTTAATTGGAGCATTTAGTCCATTTACATTTAAGGTTAATATTGTTATGTGTGATCTTGATCCTGCCATTATGATATTAACTGGTTATTTTGCTCATTAGTTGATGCAGTTTCTTCCTAGGCTCGATGGTCTTTACATTTTGGCATGTTTTTGCAGTGGCTGGTACCGGTTGTTCCTTTCCATGTTTAGGGCTTCCTTCAGGGTCTCTTGTAAGGCAGGCCTGGTGGTGACAAAATCTCTAAGCATTTGCTTATCTGTAAAGAATTTTATTTCTCCTTCACTTATGAAACTTAGTTTGGCTGGATATGAAATTCTGGGTTTAAAATTCTTTAAGAATGTTGAATATTGGCCCCCACTCTCTTCTGGCTTGTAGAGTTTCTTCCAAGAGATCTGCTGTTAGTCTGATGGGTTTCCCTTTGTGGGTAACCAGACCTTTCTCTCTGGCTGCCCTTTAGATTTTTTCCTTCATTTCAACTTTGGTGAATCTGGCAATTATGTGTCTTGGAGTTGCTCTTCTGGAGGAGTATCTTTGTGGCGTTCTCTGTATTTCCTGAATTTGAATGTTGGCCTGCCCTACTAGGTTGGGGAAGTTCTCCTGGATGATATCCTGAAGAGTGTTTTCCAACTTGGTTCCATTCTCTCCGTCACTTTCAGGCATCCCAATCAGACGTAGATTTGGTCTTTTTACATAATCCCATACTTCTTGCAGGCTTTGTTCATTTCTTTTTCTTCTTTTTTCTTTTGGTTTCTCTTCTCGCTTCATTTCATTCATTTGATCCTCAATCGCTGATACTCTTTCTTCCAGTTGATCGAGTCGGTTACTGAAGCTTGTGCATTTGTCACGTATTTCTCGTGTCATGGTTTTCATCTCTGTCATTTCTTTATGACCTTCTCTGCATTAATTAGTCTAGCTGTCAATTCTTCCACTCTTTTTCCAAGATTTTTAGTTTCTTTGCGCTGGGTATGTAATTCCTCCTTTAGCTCTGAGAAGTTTGATGGACTGAAGCCTTCTTCTCTCATCTCCTCAAAGTCATTCTCTGACCAGCTTTGATCCGTTGCTGGTGATGAACTGCGCTCCTGTGCAGCGGGAGATGCGCTCTTATTTTTTGAATTTCCAGCTTTTCTGCCCTGCTTCTTCCCCATCTTCATGGTTTTATCTGCCTCTGGTCTTTGATGATGGTGAGGTACTGATGGGGTTTTGGTATAGGTGTTCTTCCTGTTTGATAGTTTTCCTTCTAATAGTCAGGACCTTCAGCTGTAGGTCTGTTGGAGATTGCTTGAGGTCCACTCCAGACCCTGTTTGCCTGGGTATCAGCAGCAGAGGTTGCAGAAGATAGAATATTGCTGAACAGCGAGTGTACCTGTCTGATTCTTACTTTGGAAGCTTCCTCTCAGGGGTGTACTCCACCCTGTGAGGTGTGGGGTGTCAGACTGTGGGGGATGTCTCTCAGGCTACTCAGGGGTCAGGGACCCACTTGAGCAGGCAATCTGTCCCTTCTCAGATCTCAACCTCCGTGTTGGGAGATCCACTGCTCTCTTCAAAGCTGTCAGACAGAGTCGTTCGCGTCTGCACAGGCCTCTGCTGCTTCCCCTGTTATTTTTTAGCTGTGCCCTGTTCCCAGAGGCGGAGTCTACAGAGACAGGCAGGTTTCCTTGAGCTGCTGTGAGCTTCACCCAGTTGGAGCTTCCCAGCGGCTTTGTTTACCTACTTAAGCCTCAGCAATGGAGGGCGCCCCTCCCCCAGCCTCGCTGCTGCCTTGTGGTTAGATCCCCGCAGACTGCTGTGTTAGCAAGGAGGGAGGCTCCGTGGGCGTGGGACCCTCCCAGCCAGGTGTGGGGTATATTCTCCTGGTGTGCCCGTTTGCTTACAGCACAGTATTGGGGTGGGAGTTACCCGATTTTCCAGGTGTTGTGTGTCTCAGTTCCCCTGGCTAGGAAAAGGGATTCCCTTCCCCCTTGGGCTTCCCAGGTGAGGCGATGCCTCGCCCTGCTTCAGCTCTCGCTGGTCGGGCTGCAGCAGCTGACCAGCACCGATTGTTCGGCACTCCCTAGTGAGATGACCCCAGTACCTCAGTTGAAAATGCAGAAATCACCGGTCTTCTGTGTTGCTCGCACTGGGAATTGGAGACTGGAGCTGTTCCTATTCCATGACATTTTAAATGTTGATGAATACTAAATTTAACAATTAATGGAGTTCACGTAATGTGGCATCTGTAAACATTCCATTAAACATTTGTTCACTAGAGCCTCATAATTGTTTTTTTATTTTGGAGCTGTTGTAGTTTGGCTTCCTAAGGAGCAGTTTCTGATGGAGAGATTAATGCGCCGGAGATTTATTAGGGGAGTTACCAGGGTAAGCACCTGTGGGGAAGGAAAGTAAGCCAAATTGTACAGAGGGAAGAGCTGGGCCACAGTGTATTCATGACTGGCCTTTGCAGCTCCATGGAGAGCTTGGAGCTAGCATGGCCCTTCCTGTCATGAGACCGGGCTGCTCTGGGAAGGGGGCATAACCCCAGGCAGGATGGCTGTCTGCAGGTGAGGGCAGTTCCAGAGCGGGCCCGCAGTTGAGCGCTGTTAGCCAGCATTCCCAACAGCTTGGGGGACAGGTTCTGCAGTCCTGCTGGGGAGTTGGGTGGCAAAGCAGAGCAACCACAACAGCTGCCTACTTTTTTTTAAAGGTTTTTATTAATCCCCTAGCACTGGATCTGAAGGACCCAGGGGATCAACGGGCTCTGTTGGGAAGTGCTGACAGTGCTTGAGGCATTAGTTAGGGAGAGAAAGACTTTTAAGTATATGTAAGAGGAAATAGGACGATACTGGGCAGGGAGAGATTTGTCAGTAGATGTCAAGGTAGACAGCCCTGGATAAGAGTCAGGAATCTTACCTGGTTCTCTAGCTCCTACCGAGCTCAAGCCACAACCCTGACCGAACCCTCCGTGGCCTCCCCTGTGAACCCAAAGGATGAGGCGAGACCTGGTGACTCCCATCTCTCCTCCTGGCCCTGGCATGCGGGAGCTCTCTGAGTCTCATCTTTTATTTTGCTTTGTTTTTCCAAGACTGAGTCTCTGTTGCCCAGGCTGGAGTGCAGTGGCGTGATCTGGGCTCACTGTAGCATCTGCCTCCTGGGTTCAAGCGATTCTCTGCCTCAGCCTCCCGAGTAGCTGGGACTACAGGGGCACACCACCACGCTTGGCTAATTTTTGTACTTTTTTAGTAGAGTTGGGATTTCACTATATTGGCCAGGCTGGTCTCAAACTCCTGACCTCAAGTGATCCTCCCACCTCCGCCTCCAAAAGTGCTGAGATTACAGGTGTGAGCCACCATGCCCAGCCCTGAGTCTCATCTTGATGGCTTCAGTGTGGAGCAAATCACAGTTCCTAACTCACCATTTGAAGGGCTAAGAAACTCCGAAATGATTCAGATTTCAATTAGGGAGTTTGTGAACCTTTTCCCATCTCCTTGCTCTGACTCTTGGGTTGTTGGTGGGGATAGAAAGCAGAGATAAGATCCAAGCCAGGACACTTGATAAAGAATCATGCCTATTTCTCCTTCCTGAGCAGGCACAGGTATGACTGGGACAGTCCAATTCATTACTGAGCTGCAGGCAGCAGATCACAGAAGGAAAGCAAGAGAAGGGGGAGGGGAGTCAAGAGTTAGAAAACCAGTGACTTAAACACAAGGCCCCCTTGCTTTGCGGCACATATACCAAAATTGCAATGAGACTGAGAGATGAGCATGGCGCCTGAGCAAAGAGGACACGAAAATTCATAAAGCATTTCATATTTTTTCAGGGGCTGGTTAAAAAAAGTTCTGGAGATAGTGATGAGGGCTGAACAACAATGTGAATGTACTTAATGCCACTGAACTGTACAGTTAAAAATGACTAAAATGGTAAATTTTGTTATATTTTACCACAATTTTTATAAACAAGTAAACATGACCCTGAGAGATAAAGGCTATATAAAGACATCATAAAGAGCAGCAAGCTATGAAGCAAAAAGTCACACATTTAGATTAATGATGTCAATTATAGCCAAAAGAAAAGCAAGTCTTGAAACCCCTATGCAAGCCCTCAGTCATTGCATATACCATGATATAAGTTCAGAGTATTAGAATGAGCAGGCTTAATGTCCTCTGGGTTCAAAGCCCAACTCTGACACTTAATAGCTGTGTGACTTTGGACAAGGCACCTAACCTCGCTGAGCCTGTTTCCTTATGTATAAAATGGAAATGACATCAGACTCATGTATCTATTAGGAGAATCAAACAAGGTATTACAGGCAAGGCATTTAACATAGTCCCTGGTAGCTAGTAGACAGTCATTGAATGTGTTTTCTTTCTTTTTCTACAACACACAAATGCAGTGGGTTGTGGGACACAGGAACTAACTTGACAAATAGTGAGGATAAAATAAAACAAAAAGTAAAGGTAATATTTGGGTAGTAGTTTCTGGCAGAGGCAGACCAGATAGAGCAAAAACACTCTAAATCGTTGAAAAAGACTTAAAAACTTCTATTAGGCATAGGATACTGGCCTAGCTGTTGTAACGAAGAAAGCCCCACATATAATGGCTTAAACAAGGTGGGAGTTTATTTTTCTCCATGTAATAACCCAGAAGTAAACTGTTCACAGATGACAAGGTGGCTCTATCATTCTCAACACAGGATTTCCATCTTTGGCTCCAATAGGGTTGCTTTGGATCCTGATATAATCTAGGTAGCGGGAAGGGGGATAAAGGCCAGGGGAGGGGAAAAATGTAAATTTCTTTTAAGGACATGACTCAGAAATGACACAGCTCATTCTCACCCAGTGTGGCCAAATCCATGCTGTAAAGATGCCAAGAGAAGTACACTTGAACTGGTCGGACAAATTCTCAGCTAAAACACAGGATTGCTGTTATTAAAGATGGGGAATATGGATGTTGCTGGACAGGTAGCCATCTCAGCCACATACCTGTGTTATGTTTTCTCTAGTCTAACATTTCAGGCTTTCAAACACAACAAATAAAAACAACAAAGCTAACATAATCCCCAAAATATAAGCTCAATTTCTTGCTTGTTAATTTATTCAATAAATATTTATAGACTACTTACTATGTGCTAGGCGTTGTTTGAAACATTGCGAATTCAGCAGACTGCAAAGCAGACCAGCTTCCTGATCCCAGAAAGCTGTATTCAATAGGGAGAGAAGGTAAACAAATGAAAAACAGAAAAAAACAGAAAGCAGTAAGTGCAAAGATGAAAATTAAGGCAATGGGGAAATGAGTGACTGGGTGGCTCCTCCCACTGGGCGGTTAGGGAAGTCCCTGCTAAGGAGATGATGGATAAGCTGAGACCTGAATAACGGAGCAGCCAACCATTGGAAGAGCGGGAAGCAGAAAATGCCTGCAAGGGAAACTGCAAGGGCAAAGGTCCTGATGCGGGGAAGATCTTGGAGGGTTTGTGGCACGGAAGGGCTAGTGTGGCTGGATTTAGTGCGAGAGGGAGAAGGGATATAAGGGGAGAGAAGAGATCAGAAAGGCAGCTGGGAGCAGGCTTACAGAGGGCTTTGTTAGCCAGGGGCAGTTTGTTCTCTGGCATTTTCCAGCACTGATTGCATTGGACACAAAGTAGGCACCCAATGAGTGTTTGATGAATGGACAAACTGAAAGATAAAGACCTGAGGCTGTTGACTCTCAAAGCTTTCCTTTGCTTTACTTGGCAAAGATTAGGATTAACCTCTACTTATCCTTTGCATACCTCTCACTCAGAACCTCAAGACCTCTTTTTCCTTGCAAGATTGTTCTTAGTGTCTCTGGTAGCCCAATGTCCCCTGGTTAAAAAAGGCCTTAGGGAAAGAATTTGAGGAAACGACAGCTATCTGAAGAAGATGGTCACATCTCCTCTTTGACTTTGTCTACTCTGTTCAGCAGCTCCCGGTCTGATTTTCCTCCATGGAGTTTAACAGATCTGGCCCCAGCCTGCCACTCTTGGTTAGGGTTAAGTTTGAAGAGGCAGTGTAACAATGGAGTGGCAGGATGGGATGGTAGTTAAGGCTGTGGCCTTTACAGCCAGACTGCCCAAGTAAGGTACATAGCCATCTTGGTCATCAGTTTACTTGTCTGTGAAATGGGGAACCATAATGGTTCATTACTGCAATATTGAAAGCTTTGAAACTAAGATTTTTAGTAACTCACTTGAGGGCAACACCTGTCCTGAGTTAATATGAAACTATTTGGAAGGAAAACTTGGCATGAAACGGCTTATAATCATTATTTATTCCACTTTTTAAATATTAGTGTATTTTTGTTTGATTAGGAGACAGCCATAGACCCTTCCAGGGGAGTTATATAATTTACGTAATTTATAATGGGCCATACTTCTCAAAATCTGAAAAATTTTGAAATCCTAAATACTGGACTTCAAGAATTTGGATAAAGGACTGTGAACCATTACTGTCCTTCCTAAAGCATGGCAGCTAGAATGCATGTGAGCTGGCAGTTGTGGTTAACGTGCCAGCTCAAAGTTCAATGGGGAGTGAGAAGGTGTCTGGATGTCATAGAGTCAATCCCGAAACTTGCATTTCCCCCTCGTGGATGAGATGGTAAAATGTGGCTCAAATGATGCAGTAGGAGGATTTTCCAGGCCTCACAGGAGTGTTCTTCGGGGGCAGATCTCGCGATGCCCTAGCTCTGGCCATTCTCCAGCCAATGGTTTCAGAGCTGATTTCTGATAAATGGGGGTTCTTTAGTTTCAGGCAAGCAACAGAGGTCCACATTAAACTAGCTCAAGCTAGAGGATTATCAACGAAGCCAAGGTCAAGAGGCAGCTGGGCTTTAGGGATGTTCCGAAACTAGGAATGAAAGCGTTGTGGACAGTTAAGGCTTCCTTCACTCTCTCTTTCCTGCTTCTATGCAAGTCCACCCATCCATCCATCTGGCTGCAGAGGAGCTTTCTCTGCTTACTAATCCAGTTGGCAAAAAACTGCCACTGTCAACAGCTTCTGAGCCGTCTCTCCTGCATGAATTCCAAGCTCCCCAGGAGCAGGACACTCGCTTGGCTCAATGGGTTAAGGAGATGTGGTGGTGTGTGGGGTCAGGTCACCCTGCCCAAACATGGCTGCTCCCTCAGTAACTTTGTGGGTGGGGAGGGATGGGCAGCTTCTGATAAAATGTGGGAAGGTTGTGTGGGGAAAGTGTGCGAAGGTTGGAGAACAGAAGGGTTGGATTGAGCAGACCCTGCTTCACACCAAACCAAAAACAAATAGTAAAGTGATGGGGCAGGTAGATCAGGCAACAAGCAGAGATGTCTCTGATCTTGTATCTTGAGGGAAAATCACACTGACCTTCACTGCCACATGTGTTTATACCAATGCCGTTTTTTTTTTTAAAGAAAGGCCAGGTGAAAAACTGGTCAGTTCAGGAAGGCTCTATCTGATTCTTGTTGGGGTAGGATGGGGGAAGGTATAGAAAGGAAGATAGAGCAACAGCATTAGAGAACAAAGGGGCAGTTGAAGTGTTTCGCCTCTCCAGTCCATCAGTGCAGAAGCTGTGCCTGGTTTCCTTCCACATGGCCGTGTCTCAACATCAGAACAAAGGATTTCCTCTGGACCCTTTTGTACAGGTTGACCCAAGATCCCTCCTTGCCTGTCAGCTCCTGGGGGCTGTGACCACTTTAACTGCGGTCTTGCCTCATTCTTCCTGTTGAGAGACAAAATCAAGAGAAGTCCAGTTCCCAGGAAGACAGTAGGAGGAAGATTAGAAAGAAGGAGTCCCTGCTCTCCCTCCCATGGTAGACAAAACCATGCCTTCCTCCCCAAGATTCCACTGAATTGCTGCTCCTTTAAATGTGTAGCTATCTTGCACTTGGCATGTTTACTGGATGGGACAAAAATCAAGGGTCTGCTTGAGGACTTTTTGAGAGGAGACAGATCCAGATACCTTCTGACTTGGGAGCCACTTACAAGCTTAGGTCCAGTCTGTATGTCTGGAGAAAGTAGCCCAGGACTAATTTTTCATATAGATGTAGAGGAGCAGAAAAAGTAAAGCCCAATTCTTTGATAATTTACCTGGGGATCAGAAAGTTTATTCTGTGCTTAATTCCATAAGATCTTCTGCAAATATATGTTGCAGTCACTGGCTCCTTCTTGGCATTTGACCTAACATGGAGCATTTTCCTCTCTAGCCCTCCTAGTTCTGTGATTTAGATTGACCATGTGGGCAAGGTAACAGAGCAGGAAGGTGAGGAAAGGACCAGAAATATGATGTGTCTGCAGATAGCAGGAATATCTAGTCTTCTAAGCTGTTGCCTCCCTGATGCAGCCCTTGGTCAGATTCCCTAGAAAGGACTCACTCCTGCCCCCACCAGTTGCCATGCCAGCAGGTTCCAAGTAACTCCAGCCCAAAGTTTCACACTTAAGATGCATGCAACCAACTAACAGGTAAATAACTACAGGAAGGGCTGTGAGTGCAGTTTGGGTAAGATCGGGGCCTGGTAGAAAGAGCTGTGGGCTGGAGGTCTGAAAACCTGGGATAGAGTCATGACTCTGCATGGTGAAAACTTGGGCAAGTCACTCACTCCTCCTGAACTTCAATTTTCATATCTATAAAACAAGATTGATGACCTCTGGGATTACTTCCTTCTCCAACTTGCTGGATTCTCCTTGCCTTTTGAGCGTCACAGTTCCAGAGCACTCCAGGCCTTTACCTGGAAAGCATGGAGCCAAGAAAGGTGAAATTCGAATAACCAGTTGGATTAGTCTACTTAGGCTGCTGTAGCAAAGTTCCCCAGACTGGGTGGCTTTAACAACAGAAACACATTGTCTCCTAGTCCTGGAGGATGGAAGTCCACAATCAAGGTGTCAGCAGGGCTGGTTCCTCCTTAGGGCTGCAAGGGAGAACCTGTCCCAGTCCCCTCCCCTAGCTTCTGGTGGCTTTCAGGCAATCTTTAGTGTTCCTTGGCTTGTAGATGCATCACCTGGTGTCTGCCTCCATCTTCATGTGGCATTCTCCCTGTGTGTGTGTCCGTCTCTGTGTCCAAATTTCCCTGTCTATGACACCAGTTACATTGGATTAGGGTCCATCCTAATGAGCTCACTTCAACTTTATTACCTCTGTAAATACCCTATTTCTGGATAATGTTACATTCTGAGGTATTAGCAGTTAGGACCTCAACATATCTTTTCTGGAGGAAACAGTTCAACCCATAATACCAGTTGCAAGGCTTGACTGAACATCTCTGCATGGAAGAAGTGGAAAAAGTGAACTAAAAATAAGTTTCGATTTTTTAAAATCAGGTGATATTTTTATGCAACACTCAAAGCTGAGTTTACCAGCTGTTACGAGGTTTGAGACGTAGTGTCCTGACAAATGATTCTCTCAAAGGAAACATAACGTGTTCTTTTCTTTCTTCTCCTTCTTACTTGCTTGTTCCCTCCATTCTTTTAGTTTCTGACTTCAGTTGTATTAATTCTTACTCCATTCCCCTCCACTCTCCCTACCTGGGTCTTGCAAAATAAAGAAAAATCTGTTCTTTATTCTCTGGTTCGCCTTCCAGAGGAAAAATGCAGCCAACATCCTTGCTGAATCATTACTTCTGCTTTCAAAGCCCCCTTTCTTCCTCTCCACTTTTCCAGGAACTCATAGAAATCTTGGGGCTGGATGAGACCTAGGATGTTTTCTAAGCCCCTGACTTGGGTCTCTTGTACAATAGCCAACAGCCTGGCCCCCCCTTTTTTTTTTTAAGATACGGTCTTGGTCAGGTGCAGTGGCTCACGCCTACAATCCAAGCACTTTGGGAGGCTGAGGCGGGTGAATCACGAGGTCAGGAGTTCGAGACTAGCCTGACCAACATGATGAAACCCCGTCTCCACTAAAAATACAAAAATTAGCCAGGCGTGGTGGCATATGCCCATAATCCCAGCTACTCCGGAGCCTGAGGCAGGAGAATCGCTTGAACCTGGGAGGCAGAGGTTATAGTGAGTGGAGATCACACCACTGCACTGCAGCCTGGGTGACAGAGGGAGACTCCGTCTCAAAAAAAAGAAAAAAGAAAAAAGAAAAAAAAGAAGATATAGTCTTGCTCTGTCACCCAGGCTGGAGTGCAGTGGCATGATCATAGCTCACTGCAGCCTTAACCTCCTAGGCTCAAGCAATCCTCTTACCTCAGCCTCACAAGTAGCTAGGACTACAGGCATGCACTACCACATCGAGCTAATTTTTAATTTTTTTGTAGAGATGGAGGTCTCCCTATGTTGACTAGGCTGGTCTCAAACTCCTGGACTCAAGCGATCCTCTTGCCTCAGCCTCCCAAAGTGCTGGGAATTACAGGTGTGAGCCACCACGTCCGGCTGTCTGCTGCATTTTTAAGCCATCTCTGCATGATTATCTCAGCACTTCTGAGGTAAACGATTGATGCCTATAAGCATCAGGTAGATCGATGTTAGGCTGAAATCCAGGTCCCCATTCTGTCACTTCTGAGCTCCCTGGAGCATGACAGAGCAAAGTCATTGCATCTTCCAGGAGGCAGCCCCAGGAAGCAACACCAGCTACTCAGCTCCGGGCTCCTATTAACATTTGAGAGACAGACTTCTCTGGTCCTACTAGTTATTTAGCCAGTCAGCTTCAGGATCTATAACTAACTAGTAGAGAGATATAGCCTCTTTGACTTGAGTTATAGGTAAAAGACTTGAATTTCAATTACCTGCTCTCTCAATTACTACCTTAACTTTTCAGAATCTCAGTCTGTCGGTCCACAGAATGAAGACCACAGTACTTGTGCTCATTCTTCATAGGATTGCTGTGACAGCAAATAGGACAATGTTTGTGAAAGTGGTTTGTCACGACTACTGTTACTACTATTGCTGCTGCTGCTGCTCTTAGCTCCTGGCTGGAGGTTCTCTTTCTAGACTGGGTTAAGATAGGAAGCGTATAAGAAAACTTTGCTGTAAGTCGCCTTGAGCTTCTAGGAAGTGGCTGGGGACAGGGTGTCTGGGAAAGCCAAGAGGGGTTATTCAAATAATTACTTTCCTAATCTGTGATCCAAGTTCTGATTTTTTGCTGGATTATAGAGCTGCCTGGGAAATGGCCAAGTTCAGTTCTTAGAAGAAAAAATCTTCTAAGTGCATGCACTGTTTTGGAATGAATTAAGCAAGACACAGAATGGCAGCCATCATTTGGATCCTGTCATCTAAAGCAATAACTAGCTCCCCTTCAATATCAGAGACTGATAAGAAAAAATGGACAGAAAAGAGTTATTATGTAATGCCCGGCAAGAAAAGAAAGTGCTAGGGGTTTGTTCCCTCCTGGCCTACTCTTTGTCATGTATATCCCTTCCAGCATGAAGCAGAACAAAAGAACTGTGTGTATACAAATTACAGGTGAAATTCTTGGTAGACCGGGGATGGGCTCTCCCTCTCGGGTGTGGACCTGAGGCCTGGAGGCTCCTACTTGTCAGCACTGATGGACCCACAGCCTCCATTCCACCCCTGTGGTTTGCAAAGTGAGTTTCTCACCATGCAGGGCCTCTCGTTGCCCAGCTCTAGTCTGAGTGTTTGGCAGTCCTTTCGGTCATTCTAATGAAGAGAGAAAGGAGGTTGCTTTCAGGTGCCTGAGGGCCTGGCATCTGCGGTACTTACACATGAGTGATTTTAGTATCCAGAGAATCACATCAGGAGCTAATTAAAGGCAGTCCTAAGTTATTTATCTGGGACAGATTTCTATTCACTCTCTTGTTCAAGATAAAGAAATTGTTGTTCCGATATTTTCATAAAACATCTTAATAAATCTCAAGTGTTTGCTTCTGTGCCTTTCTGATACCCTAGCCATTATTCATTTTTGGTTTGGATCTGACCTTGGTCTAATAGAGCTACAAGATTTCCCCAGGTCCTTGTTACTACTGGGTGTAGTCAACTGAAAAGTAGTTTTGTAGTGTTGGTGAAACCACCTGGTGGTGGTTTGAATACGAATATATATTTAGAGATAACAGAAATAAGGACTTTGAACCTTTACCTAAGAATATCCCAAATTAAGCAAAATATAAAATACACATTTTTTAACGGTGAAGGAACCGTATTGGAGTAGTAATTCCCAAGCTTTTCTATTTATCACAGTTATCCCAGTAGGTCCTCAGTGTGGCCTTTTCAATTCTGGTTTTTGAAAAAGCTCCACTGATGTTTCTGATAGGCTCTACTCCAATATAATAGTAATTTATGTTTTCTAATTCAACCTCTGCCAGCCCTGGCCTATCAAAATGTGATGTTATTTGTTCTCATTAAATCAAATTATTTTCAATATTATTTATAAACTACAAGCTGAACTTATTTTGTGCATGCTTTTTTTTTTTTTTTTTTTTTTTTTTGAGAGAGTCTCACTCTGTTGCCCAGGCTGGAGTGCAGTGGCGTACAGCTCCCTGCAGCATTGGACTCCCACGCTCTCAAGGGATCCTCCTGCCTCAGCCTCCTGAGTAGCTAGGACTACAGGGGTACACCACCACACTCAGCTAATTTATTTTATTTTTTGTAGAAACAGGGTCTTGCTATATTTCCCAGGCTGGTCTTGAACTCCTGGCCTCAAACGATACTCCTGTCTTAGCCTCCTAGAGCACTGAGGTTGCAGGTGTGAACTACCATGCCCAGCCTATTCAGTGCATGCTTTTTAAAAATTAAGACTAATTTACCAAATCTTAGCTAAGGTATTGTCTCACTCATGGGCAAAGTAATTTCTTCTACCTCACTTGTTTTTGTTTAACTCTTTAATTCTCTTATAGTTAAAAAAAAAAAAGCCTTTAGCAGGGAATAATTTGAGAAAAACCATTTCAATGGCCATGCACATGTGATTTTATATATGCAGCTACGTAAGTCTGGGTTTTTTTGGGCTGTGGTATCAGAATCCACCTCACGTAAGCTCAAGCAGAAGATGAATGTATTGGCTCCTGTAGCTACAAAGTCCAAGGATGCAGCTGCTTTAGCTAGAGTCAGAGATTTCATTAATCACCCCACTGCCTTCATAACCTAAACTCTCTTTTCTCCCATTGCAAATAGGTTTCCTCCATATGGCTAAGAGAAGTGGCCACCAGCAGCCTGAGATTTACAACCCACAGCTAAGCAACCCCAATAGAAAAATCTCCCTCTGAATATCTATATATCAGCTGTAGGAAAGGCTCCATTTATTAACCCCTTTTAGGGTCACATCTCACTGGTGGTGATGGTGCACAGAGATTGATGGCACCACCTGACCACACAGAGTGGGGAGGTGCTCTTCAGAGAAAAGATAGGGTCATCTGTGGAACAGAGTTTGGCACTTTTCTGCAAGGGGCCAGACAGTAAATATTTTAGGCTTTATGATCTACATACCATCTCTGCTGCAAATTACTCTTCTACTAAGCTTGCTTAGTACTACACCGAGGAACAAGTACTGGGAGCAGAATCAAAATTGTGCAGAAAAGGACAATAGGGACAAAGGAAAGAAGGAGAGAAGAAGAGCGAGGGGTGGGAGGTGCAGAAGCGTATATTTGAGAAAGTCTTAAGGCCACATTTCTCATCACACACAACAAAACAAGAAGTTGTAGAGATAGGAAGCTGGAAAATCTATCTTTGGCCATCCATTCTTTGCCAGAAAAAAAAAAAAATTATTTCACTTAAACATAGCCACAGGAACAAGACCATGTTCAATGTCCATATGAAGTTCTTATTTTTTAAAAAGTGTAATAATAAGGAGCAGAAATAACATTCCTTTAGACAATGAAAGCACATAAGAAAGATGCTCACAAAAGACATGAAAACCATGACCTAATATTCTAAAACAAGCTAAAATAAGGCAAAGTGATAAAAGCTATGGAAAAACCACATAAATCAAAGGTAGAAGAACTCAGAAATGATGTGTTTGGAAAGTAGGAATATTCAAAAATAGAGGTAACAGAACTATCTTTAGAAAAAGAAATTTAAAAAATCATTTCAGAAATTAAGATTGAACTACATGAAATACTAGAGTAAATAAACATTCATTTTTTAAAAAGGAGATTAAAAGAAGGAAAATTTTAAAAATCCAAAAGAAACGAAGAGAGAATTTGAGAGAAAATAACAGCTCAGAAAGATATCCAAAGATATTCAAACATATGTAAAATAGGAGGTCCTAAAAAAGAAAACCAATCAGTGGAAAAGAGCAAATGCTAAAAAATTTTAATAAAAAAAAACCTTATCTTAAAATATAAACCTCAAAGTGACATCTTGAAAGGATGCATTGTGTTTCTGGGGGAAAATGACTCAGAACAGAATTCAATGAGACATATTCTTGTAAAATTATTGGAATTTAAAGGAAAAAAATTCTTTGGATATTCAGACAAAAGAACCAGACATTTAGAGAAAGAAAACTCAATCACCATCACACTTTTTTTTTTTTTTTTTTTTACTGCAACGGTTTATGCCAGGAGAGAAAAAATGTGAATCAATAACTTTAATCAAACTGACATTAAATTATAAATGCTTCAGACAAATTATCCTGAATATGTGAAAATTCAGGAAATAATATTTCAAAAATCTTTCCTTGGGAATCTGTTAAAGAAGAATTTTCAGACAAAATGACTGAAGAGACATTGACATAAAGACTATTGGTGAGCATTAAATGTCTATTAGTCTATAGAATAAAATCTAAGTGAAGACTGTAAAGGTCAATGTGTAAGTATGGTGCATGATGGCTGTGTGTTCTGGCAGTATAATGCAACTATCAAAAACTGAGGGAAGGATAGATTGAGTATATGAAAAACAAATTAAGTTCACTGATTACTTAATAGATATTAACTGGGAATAAAACATTACTTCAAATTGGATGCTGGGGAATGCTCATGGTAGAAACGAATAGACAACAGTAAAAAATCAGAGCTCTAAATGTATTAAGTAAAGGTATTCGTATAAAGGTCATGGCTAGAACACAAATAGAAACCTTTCTAAATACCAAAAGATATGCCCATAAACATATTTGCTTATATTAATGATATAACATAGCAATGCAGGAGTAAACAATTACACTTAAAAAATGTTTATGCTTGGAAGAGGAGGAAATGGGTAAAGGGAATAGGGATAGTAGTTAAAATTATTTGAGTATACCTTGTTTTATAGATTTGACTTTGGAACTATGTATATATTTTATCTATTTATAAAACAAAAGTAGGGTTGGGCACAGTGGCTCATGCCTATAATCCCAGCACTTTGGGAGTCTGAGGTGTGTTGATTACTTGAGACCAGGAGTTTGAGATGAGCCTAGCCAGCATGGTGAAACCCCATCTCTACTTAAAAATACAAAAATTAGCCAGGTGTGGGTGGCAGGTGCCTGTAGTCCTAGCTACTTGGGAGGCTGAGGTAGGAGAATCACTTGAACCCAGGAGGCAGAGGCTACAGTGAGCCAAGATCTCACCACTGCACTTCAGCCTGGGCTGCAGAGCAAGACTGTCTTGAAAACACACAAACAAACAAACAAACAAAACACCAAAATTAAATTTTAAAAATCAACTCCTAAAAAACAAAAATGAAATTAAACCTCACTGCCTATCAACATAGAGGCAAACCCACATAGAGAAAGATTTTTTTTCCTTTTTATTTTTTTTTTAGTTTTATTTTATTTTTTATTAACTTTTAGGTTTGGGGGTACATGTGAAGGTTTGTTACACTGGTAAACATATGTCATGGAGGTTTGTTGTACATATTACTGCATCACCCAGATATTAAGCCCAGTGTCCAAGTTATCTTTTCTGCTCCTCTCCCTCCTCCCACCTCCCCCATCAAGTAGACCCCTGTGTCTGCTGTTTCCTTCTTTGTGTTCATAAGTTCTTATGTAGCTCCCACTTATAAGTGAGAACATGCGGTATTTGGTTTTCTGTTCCTGCATTAGTTTGCTAAGAGTAATAGCCTCCAGCCTCATCCACGTTCCTGCAAAAGACATAATCTTGTTCTTTTTTATGGCTGCATAGTATTCCATGGTGTATGTGTACCACATTTTCTTCATCCAGTCTGTCATTGATGGGCATTTAGGTTGATTCCATATCTTTGCTATTGTGAATAGCGCTGTAATGGACATTCACGTACATGTGTTTTTATGGTAGGATGATTTCTATTCCTCTGGGTATATACCCAGTAATGGGATTGCTGTGTTGAATAGTAGTTTTCCTTTTAGCTCTTTGAGGAATTACCGTACTGCTTCCCACAATGATTGAATTAATTTACATTCCCACCAACAGTGTATAAGTGTTCTCTTTTCTCCACAACCTTGCCAGCATCTGTTGTTTTTTTGACTTTTTAACAATAGCCATTTTGACTGGTATAAGATGGTATCTAATCGTGGTTTTAATTTGCATTTCTCTAATGATCAGTGATATTAAGCTTTATTTCATATGCCTGTTGGCCACATGTATGTCTTCTTTTGAGAAGTGTCTGTTCATGTCCTTTGCCCACTTTTTAGTGGGGCTGTTTTTCTCTTGTAAATTTAAGTTCCTTATGGATGAGGGATATTAGACCTTTGTCAGATGCATAGTTTGCAAGTATTTTCTCCCATTCTGTAGGTTGTCTGTTCACTTTTGATAATTTATTTTGCTGTACAGAAACTTGTAAGTTTAATTAGATCTCACTTGTCAATTTTTGCTTTTGTTGCGATTGCTTTTGGTGTCTTTATCATGAAATCTTTGCCCATTTCAATGTCCAGGATGTTATTGCCTAGGTTGTCTTCCAGGGTTTTTATAGTTTCGGGTTTTACATTTAAGTCTTTAATCCATCTTAGTTGATTTTTGTGTGTGGTATAAGGAAGGAGTCCAGCTTCAATCTGCTGTATATGGTTAGCCAGTTATCCCAGCACCATTTATTGAATAAGAAGTCTTTTCCCCATTGCTTGTTTTCGTGAGCTTTGTCAAAGATCAGATGGTTGTAGATGTGTGGCCTTATTTCTGGGCTCTCTGTTCTGTTTCATTGGTGTATGTGCCTGTTTTTATATCATGCTGTTTTGGTTACTGTAGTCTTCTAGTATAGTTTGAAGTCAGGTAATGTGATGTCTCTAACTTTGTTCTTATTGCTAGGATTGCCTTGGCTATTTGGGCTCTTTTCTGATTGCATATGAATTTTAGCTTTAGAAATAGAAATAATTTTTTCTATTAATAGTTCTGTAAAGAATGTTGGTGGTGGTTTGACAGGAACAGCATTGAGTCTATACATTGCTTTGGGCAGTATAGTCATTTTAATGATTTTGATTCTTCCTACCCGTGAGCCTGGGATGTTTTTCCATTTGTTTGTATCTTCTCTGATTTCTTGGAGCAGTCTTTTGTAATTCTTATTGTGGAAATCTTTCATTTCCCTGGTTAGCTGTATTCCTAGGTATTTTACACTTTTTGTGGCAGTTATGAATGGGATTGCCTTTCTGATTTGGCTCTTGGTTTGGTTGTTGTTGGTGTATAGAAATGCTAGTGATTTTTGTACATTGATTTTGTATCCTGCAACTTTGCTGAAGTTGTTTATCAGCTAGAGGACCTTTTGGGCCAAGACTATGTGGTTTTCTTTTTTCTTTTTTGAGACAGAGCCTCGCCCTGTTCCCTAGGCTGCAGTGCAATGGTGCGGTCTCAGCTCACTGCAACCCCCGCCTCTTGGGTTCAAGCGATTCTCCTGCCTCAGCATCCCAAGTAGCTGGGATTACAGGTGCCCACTACCATGCCAGGCTAATTTTTTTGGTATTTTCTGTAGAGATGGGGTTTCACCATGTTGGCCAGGCTAGTCTCAAACTTCTGACCTCAGGTGATCCACCTGCCTCAGCCTCCCAAAGTGCTGGGATTACAGGCATGAGCCACCACGCCTGGCCCAGAGTTTTCTGATGCAGCATCTTGTCATCTGCAAACAGAGATAGTTTGATTTCCTGTCTTCCTATTTGGATGCCTTTTATTTCTTTCTTTTGCCTGTTTGCTCTTGCTAGGACTTCCAATACTATGTTGAATAAAAGTGATGAGAGAGGGCATCCGTGTCTTGTGCAGGTTTTCAAGGGGAATGCTTCCAACTTTTGCCCATTCAGTATAACGTTGGCTGTGGGTTTGTCATAGATGGCTCTTATTATTTTGAGGTATGTTCCTTCGATACCTAGTTTATAATATAAAGGGGTGTTGAATTTTATCGAAAGCTTTTTCTGTGTCTGTTGAGATAATTATTTGGTGTTTGCCTTTAGTTCTGTTTATCTCATGACTCACATTTATTGATTTGTGTAAGTTGAACCAACCTTACATCCTGGGGCCTACTTGATCATGGTGCATTAGCTTTTAGATGTGCTGCTGGATTCAGTTTGCAAATATTTTGTTGGGAATTTTATATTGAAATTCAAGGATACTGGCCTGAAGTTTTATTTTTCTGTAGTGTCTCTGCCAGGTTTTGGTATAAAGATGACACTGGCTTCATAGAATAAGTTGGGGAGAAGTCCCCCCTCCTAAATTTTTGGGGATAGTTTCTGTAGGAAAGGTACCAGCTCTTCTTTGTACATCTGGTATAATTCAGCTGTGGATCCATCAGGTCCTGGGATTTTTTTTTTTTTTTTTGGTTAGTAGGCTATTACTGATTCAATTTCAGAGCTTGTTATTGGTCTGTTTAGGGCATCAATTTCTTCCTGGCTCGGTCTTTGGAGGGTGTATGTGTTTAGGAATGTATCCATCTCTTCTGCATAGAGTTGTTCATAGTAGTTTCTGATGGTTGTTTTATTTCTGTGGGGTCAGTAGTAACATTCCCATCATCACTTCTAATTGTGTTTATTTGGATTTTCTCTCTTTTCTTCTGTTAGTCCAGCTAGTGGCCTATCTTATTAATTAAAAAAAAAAAAAAAAAAACTCCTGGATTCGTTGACCTTTTGAATGGTTTTTCATACCACAGTACTTTGACTGTATATTCCCAGTGAGATAAACTCTAAGGATGAAAGGAAGTGTAAAATATTGTATTTTCAATGATTATATCATTGGCAGTAATATTGGTATTGTTATTCTAAGTCTGTTTTGTATGTATGGAAGAATAAAACAAAATTTATGTGTATATATATATACATTTTGTTTTGTTTTTTTGAGACAGGGTCTTGCTCTGTTGCCCAGATTGGAGTGCAGTGGCGCCATCTTTGCTCACTACAGCCTCTGCTTCCCAGGCTCAAGTGATCCTCCCACCTGAGCCTCCCAAGTACCTGGGACTACAGGCACACACTGCCACGCTGGGCTAATTTTTGTACTTTTTTGTAGAGAGAGGATCTCACTATGTTGCCCAGGCTGGTCTCAAACTCATGAGCTCAAGCATCCTCCTGCCTCGGCCTCCCAAATTGCTGGGATTACAGGCATGAGCCACTGTGCCTGGTCACTAAATAATAATTTTGATGGTATTAGTGAGAACAGGATTTTTGACAAGGGAGAAAGGAGATTAAGTGAAATCAATGAGGTAGCTATCAATGAGCTTAAGTAAAAATCCAGCATTTTGGGTATTAATATTAATTTGATATATTTTTTCATTTAAAAAATGTTCAGAATCCCCATTTCTGGAATGGTGAAGTAGGGCCCTTCAAGATTCTTCACCTCTATAAAAGGAGTGAGAACAATGGCAAAAATTGCCAAAAAGAAATGTTTTCAGAATTCTGGAAATTGAAAGCATGCAACAATTTGAGGGGTTTCATTCAATAAATATGTCTGAACAGCAAGCTTTGTTTTATTTTATTTTTTTTGAGAGAGGGTCTCATTCTGTCCCCTAGGCTGGACAGAGTTGTGTTCACAGCATACTGCAGCCTCAATCTCCCAGGCTCAAGTGGTCATCCCACCTCAGCCTCCAGAGTAGCTGGGACTTACAGGCAAGTGCCACTATGCCTAGTTAAATTATTTTTAATTTCAATTTTATTTTTAGTAGAGATGAGGTCTTGCTATGTTGCCCAGGCTAGTCTTGAACTCCTGAGCTCCAGTGAGTTTCCCACCTTAGCCTCCCAAAGTGTTGGGATTACAGGCACAAACCACCATGCCTGGCCCTAAGCTTTATGTTTTGATTTGCCATAATCTCATTCCTCTAACACCTACCCCACGGTTACCATGTAACAGCCTCACAACTATAATAGCTATGAAAACTAGCAGCTTGGTAGGCACTGGAGGAGGCAGAACATGTTTGGGGCTCCCAAAAAACTCATTCCTGGAGAGTTGCCACTATTTGGCCCATCTGAAAACTCTCTGGACAGATTCACTCTCAGAGCATTCCTTCTGTGACCTGACACAGAGCTCATGCTGTGTGAACAACCTGGCCCTCAGGAAATTTGTTAAAAAATGATCAACAACAATTGTTGAACAATGCAGCTGCCCGAGGCAGCAGTACCAGTTGGAACTAAGAACAGGCTGACTAAAAAAAGGAAAAACTAGGGAATGTGGCTTTGAAAACAGAATAGAGCTTTGAAAAACTTCAACATATTCCATGGAATCTAGAAGCCCACATGCTTGTGCAGGGCTGTGCATAAATCCAGGAAAGAGAGAGAAGGCTCTGGGTGACCCCGAGGCTTTGCATGGGCAGGAATGAAGGCAAAGGCAGTGTTGCAAAATGTCCCCTGGAGCACTGAGGGTGTGCTCAGACACACAGAGTTCTCAGCAGAGGTTAAGGGGTTAATTGGCTCAGGCATGAATAAATCTCTGTCCAGTCATTAGTTGACCACTAAGTGAAAGAAGCAGAGACTTCAGGGTCCACACATGACAAAGAATACAGATTTTACAGAATTAGTCCAGAAAAGTCACTAAATAAGCACACAGCAGCAGCAATAACAATAAACAGCAATAAAAGAAAAATGCTTGGGCTGGGCTTGGTGGCTCACGCCTGTAATTCCAGCACTTTGGGAGGCCGAGGCAGGCAGATCATGGGGTTGGGAGATAGAGACCATCTTGGCCAACATAGTGAAACCCCATCTCTACTAAAAATACAAAAAAAAAAAAAAAAAAAAATTAGCTGGACGTGGTGGCATACACCTGTGGTCCCAGCTACTAGGGAGGCTGAGGCAGGAGAATCACTTGAACCCCGGAGGCAGAGGTTGCAGTGATCCCAGATCGCACCACTGTACTCCAGTCTAGCGACAGAGTGAGACTCCATCTCAAAAAAAAAAAAAAACGGAAGGAGAAATGGTTGATGTGGGGAATCTGCTTTTCAGATTTGCCACATTATATTTTTTACAACGCCTATTTTTTCAACAAAAAGTTGTAAGACATGCAAAGAAACAGGAAAGTTTTCTTAATTTGTCTGCTGAAAAGACATAGAAACATTGATCAATCCAGTAGCAATAAGCATCCCTACTGCCAAGATTGTGGTCTCTAAATAGTATTTCCTACATCAAGAAATAAAAACAGGCTGGGTGCAGTGGCTCACGCTTGTAATCCCAGCACTTTGGGAGGCCAAGGCGGGGCAGATCATGAGGTCAGGGGTTGGAGACCAGCCTGGCCAATATGGTGAAACCCCGTCTCTACTAAAAATACAAAAATTAGCCAGGCATGGTGGTGCGCAACTGTAGTCCTAGCTGCTCGAAAGGCTGAGGCAGGAGAATCGTTTGAACCCGGGAGGCGGAGATTGCAGTGAGCCGAGATTGTGCCACTGCACTCCAGTCTTGGCTACAGAGCAAGACTCTGTCTCAAAACAGAAACAAAAACAAAGGGTTTTTTGGAGAAATGGTTGATTGCAGGTTTGAGGAAGGAAATATACAAAATGAGAGTGAAACTTCTTGTAATACCAGAAAAAAGAAAAGTATCAAAACCAAGTACTGTCATGGTTAAAAGGACTCAGAAGCCAGTTGAATACACTCTAACTGACCAAAGATGGGATGATTTGAGTTGATAAGGGTAATAATTGCAATAGATCAAAAGTCATCAAATATAGTTAAATTTATCTTAATTCAGGTGCATCCCAAAAGAAGACCATGAGACAATGAACTGAATGCCAGTGGTTTACTTAAAAGGCGATCCCAAGAAACAACACAAGTTAGACAGCGAGGAAAGTGAGACAGGGAAGGAAGAACGTCACAATGTGCATGTGACTCGAGAGCCCTCTCCTAGATGATGTAGCATGTCTCTAAAAGTTGTCCTGCCAAGGGAAGATGAAGCCACCCCTCATGGTTAAAAGTTGTCTTCTGAGGCATTGAATCTCTGTCATTTCTGGGCTGCCTATAGGTGGGCTCAGCAACTTCCTGTAGCTTTGGAGAAAGCTCTCAAAGAAGCAAAAAGAGGGTGATATGAGAAGCTGTCAGTATGCATTGTTACTGTCCAGCACAAATGCAGGTGAAATCTGAGGTGAGGCCAGGGGATATGGGGTTGGACATCAACAGCATCTGCTAAATATCTTTGAGTTCATTATGATGATACTAAAACAAAGAAAGAAGAAGAAACACACCAGCTCATTGTTCTGAAAACCAGTAAATGCAAAGAGTCAGATATTTATTGTGCTTTTCCTATGTGATATACACCTAGAGGAAATCATATCATTGATGAAAGAATGATTCTTTTATGGATGTATCCCTGATAATATAGAGGAATAATGGAATTCAAATATCACCATTTTAAAACCCCAACACTATTAATGATCTAGGCAAAGATCGTAAATGTCTGCTACCATTACAAAAATAGCCAGACGTCATGCACCTCTTTGTGGAAGTACACAAATGCTCCAATAAAAAGGCATCACCAAAAATACTAAATTTTTGGTGAATTTGACCAAGCTCCTAAATTTAACTACCATTTACAGAAAATATAAGAGGTCCAAGGAACCTATTAAAAAACAGGGAGACAATCAACACACTCTAGATTGCAGGAAGGTCTCCAGGACAAAGGAAACAGTTTACTTAGCAAAATAGATGCAATGAAAGGGGAAAAAATTTTCTCTCATCTTGTTAGGGGTGGCAAATATCTGAGTCTCACAGCACCAAATATGTTACCAGTGGAAGATATCTGAGTTACTGGTAGCGAATCCGTATGGGTCTGCAGCAACCCCAATTCTTGCCTCCTCAGAAGAAAGAATTAAACTGAGGGGTATAAGGCAGAAAAAGAGACCAAGGCAAGTTTCAGAGCAGGAGTGGAAGTTTATTTAAACAGGCTTTAGAACAGGAAAGAGAGGAAGAAATGCAAGTGGGCACATGAATGTCAAGTGCAGTGTTTAACCTTGATCCTAGGACTTTATCGGCTGGCCCCTTTCCCATGATTCTTCCCTTAGGGTGGGCTTCCCGCGTGTGCAGTGCCCTCCTTACCCTTGGGAGGTGAGCATGCGCAGTGTGTGTAGGAAGTTGTAGTCACGTCCATCTGAGACTTTCTTCCCTTTTCAGATGGAGTGTACCCAGAAGGTCATACTCTGCCATTTTGTCTCTTAAGGCATATGCCCGGGAAGTTGTGTCTCCCTGGCATCTGCATTCAATTAACATCTTAGTGCAACAGGTGTGGACCATCAGGAAATGGCCTCTCCTTGGTCTGGCTGCCAATTTATTACTTTTAGAGAGGCAATGTGATAACTTCCGAACCATCACCCATCATTCCTAGTGGGTGGGGAAGGGCCCTCTCCTGCCCCACTCATGGCCGACTAACTACCTGCAACAACATTACTCTGAAAAACAGAGAAAGCCAGAGAAACTAGTTCCTTTTAGTCTTCTTAAATTGAAACAAAATATTGTTTGAATATTGAACAAACTCATGATTTGTTCTTTTTGGCTAGAGTTGCTTCAAGCAAAGGTGTGAATTCCTACAAACAGAGGAACTGAAAGATAGTTTTTTCTGCTGTGAGTCTCAGAGGGAAACTGTCAAGTAATCTCTTTATACATCTCTCTAGATATTCCACATATCCATATATATTCCATTTATCTCTACATAACTATAATTTTTCTATATATCTTTAAGTCAATCAATACAAGAAAACCTTTAAAAGTTAGATTGGGTCAGGATAAATGCTGAATTGGCACCTGGGCAGTTATGACTTAGAGTCTTCCAACACTTTCCAGCTAAAGGAATTTGTCTTATGTCTATTAGGCTGCCTCCTTTCCCAGGCTGTGAGTATTGAATACTTCTAGTGCATGGCCTAAGTAATTTCCTCCCAGTTTCCCGTGGTACTATGTATGTACACCAGAAAACCTTTGAGCAAAGTTCAAATAGGAAGGTCAAGGACGGGAGGCAGTCTCTGGTTCTTTTTGTGCCTTATAAGTGGTTTTGCTCTTAAGAGTTGGCTGCAGACTTGTCCAGGTGTCCCCTACCTCCTTCTTTATGTTCTCTGCTCTCTTCTTTGATGAGCAAGGTGGCAAGCTGAGGCAAGCAAGGTGGCAAGCTCCACTGCTGGTCGGGGTAGCCGTTTGCTCTTTATTTCCCCATCTGGAAAGCTCTGCCTACGTGATTTCTAATTTTCAGCCCTTGCCCCAAAGCTCCTGGCAGTCAGCTGCCTGAGAAGCGGTTTGGATGAGGCTGATACATGTCTTCCTTCCCAGTTCCTTCTGCCTCCTCAGCCAACAGTCTAGGTCAGTGACTGAGGGAACTAAAAATAGCTGAACATGCTCTAGCTAGTCATTCTTTAGTGGCTGGGTCAGATGAGGCACCGGAAAAGGGAATCGTGGAACCTGATGTACAGCCCCAAGAACTGCAGGTGCCTATTTACTGAAAGCCGGCGTGTGATTTTGGCAGCAGAAGAGCAACAGAATGTACATTCACACACATACTCATGTGCACTTGATACTGTGCACAAGCTGCACACACAATGACCAAGCACTGCAAAACCTCGTGGAGAAAATACAGTGCTACGTGCAAGTCTAGAGGTTGACAAGCATGGCTTGGAGGGACCTTCCTGGAGGAAGTGACTAGAAAACCAGATCTGGAGTGAAATGCTGAATGTGACAGACACAGGAGAGGAAAGAGGAAAGCACTCTTTCGTACATAGTTGGTACAACAGTCAGGAAAATGAGAGGTGGGCTCTATGGAGTTGAACAGCCCTGCTGGAAATCTACTTTGTTCCTTACTAGCTGTGTGGCTTTAGGCATGCTCTTTTACATCTGTACTCATCCATTTTTTCATCTGTAGAGTGGGGATGATGCTTACCATAGGTGGTTGTTAAGGGGATTAAGGGAGGCTATTCATATAAAGACCTCGCATGCCCACCTAGCACAGGGTTGGTGCATATAAATTAACTTCTTTCCCTTCTAATCAATCTAGCATATTGGGAGACCAAGGCGAGCCGATCACTTGAGGTCAGGAGTTTGAGAACAGCCTGGCCAACATGGTGAAACACCATCTCTACCAAAAACACAAAAATTAGCCAGGCGTGGTGGCACGTGCCTGTAATCCCAGCTACTCAGGAGACTGAGAGGCAGGAGAATCACTGAAACCCGGGAGGTGGAGGCTGCAGTGAGCCTAGATGGCACCACTGCCCTCCAGTCTGGGTGACAGAGTGAAGAAAAAGATTTTAAGTGTCCCTGGGCATAATATGGGACTGCAATATGCTTTTAAACTATTTGTGCTATATATCATTGTTTTATTCTCTGCTCCTAGTTTAAAAACTAGTTGAGAAAGAACGAGGTATTTCTCTCTTCTACATACATCCTTAGGAATACACCCATACATACACAATCATACATATACATACACATATTCACACACAAAATGCTAAATTCAATTGCTTTTTGGTTCTGTGGCCCTGTTTTTTCAACGGGCCAGTATTCCTTATTGGAGAAAGCTCTCTTTGTCCACTTCAGGACTGAGAAAACCCCCTGATTCCCAGGAGTCCTGGACACCCCACTCTCTGACTTACAAGACCAGCATTTGTGATTTTGTTTATAGAAAATGCTTGTTGTCATTTCTTGATAATAAAATACGTGCACATTATGAAGTATTTGGACAGGTTAATCAATTTGCAGAGCCTGAAAATGATATGCAACTGTCTCCTTTTCCCAGAGCTAAATCATTCTCCTTTTTGCTCCTGTAGGAAAAATACAGAGACCTTTCTTTCCCCAGGCAGGCTAGGGTGATGACAAGTTGTATAAACCTCACAGAACCATTCTTGGCCATCCATTGTGCCTTGCTAAGCAGAAGGGAGAACACTACTAATGAAGTTTAGAATGGAGGTCATATGGTTTAGAAGGCCCTTAGGGATGAAGTCTTGCATCCATATTTGGATAGTGGTTTATATAGAGCAGCGGTTCTCTACTGGAGATGATACGTGTTTAAAAAATCTCTGGTGGTTTATCTGAACTACACAGGCCCTTTCCATGGTCATATATTCTGGCGTCTATCAGATTTTCAGGAGTACGTGTATGTTGTTCAGAAAAGCCCCACAGCTAATTCTGATCTTCCCCCTCCCTCCTCTACCTACTCAAAAGATAAAGCACCTAAACCCTGATAAAAGATACAGAGAATGGGTGTGAAAAATATAAAAACTGGAACACTCCACAGCAGGTACTATTTCTCAGAATGCATCTTTCCCTGCACTGAACAGTCCTCTGACAGTTCTAAATGTGCCATCCTGTGCAGCATTGTGATCTGAGGGCAGACAGAGAACTCTTTGCCCGAGGCACATATTATCCCAAAAGCTTGGTAAATAAAGCCACAGCATCGTGCTGGAATGCTCTGTCTTTTTAGAGTGCCGCACGTTGTTGGCACACTGTTCTGGAGCCCAGTGATACAATGCATTGTTTCAGCCAGCCCCGGTCAGAAACCCTGAGCAAACAAGTCATCTGACTGAAAGGAAAATGGCAGCAATTATTTCCAGTAAATTGCTCATTTAAAAATATTTCCAATCTTTTTGCATCTTGTTTTAGATGTGTCTCTTGTAAGTAGCAAATAGATTTTAAAATTTCTTTTAACTGATTTTTTTTTTTTTTTTTTGAGACGGAGTTTTGCTCTTGACACCCAGGCCTGGACTGCAATGGCATGATCTCAGCTCACTGCAACCTCTGCCTCCTGGGTTCAAGCAATTTTCTTGCCTCAGCCTCCCGAGTAGCTGGGATTACAGGCATATGCCACCAGGCCTGGCTAATTTTGTATTTTTCGTAGAAATGGGGTTTCTCCGTGTTAGTCAGGCTGGTCTCGAACTCCCAACCTCAGGTGTTCCACCCGCCTCAGCCACTGAAAGCGCTGGGGTTACAGGTGTGAGCCACTGCGCCTGGCCTCAACTGATTTTATGTGTGTGTGGGGATATATGGATCATTCATATTAGATATACAGAATTGATGTATTATTATAATTTTTTGGTATTTGTCCCACCTGTTGTTTTTTTGCCTGTCATTTTATTTTGAAGTGTTTTAACCATTCCACCACCTTTTCCTGTTAGTTTGAAAGTAACATACTTCATTTCTACCTCTACTAGTGCAATAGAGTAAAATTAATCACTTTAACTTCCTCCTGACAATTGAAATGTCTCAGAACACTTTTAATTCAATTTACCCTTCTCCTAATATATGCTGTCTTTGTATATTTTGAATATTGTTTAATTTGAATCCATAAGACATTGGTTTACAATGTTTTAGTTTGCTCATACATACTTACTACCTTGATGGCTCTTTATTCCTTCATCCTTTAGAATTCCCTTTAGTGACAGCATGCTAGTGTCGAACTTTCAGGTTGTGGTGGTCTGAAAGTGCCTTTATTTCACCTTCTTTCTGAGTTTTAGGGGAACAGCGTTCTCTCTTGGCAGTTATTTCCTTTCAGGACATTGCACTGTCTTCTGGTTCCCAGTGTTGCTGCTGAGAGTTGAGCAGTCAGTCTCCTTCCTCAGATTACAGTCTTTTTATTTTCCTCTGGCTGCTTTTAGGATACTTTGTTACTTGTGATTTGCAGTTTCACCATAATGTGTCTGGATTTAAATTATCTTGCTTGGGATTCATTGAGCTTTAATCTTTAGATTGTTGCTTCTCATCAGTTCAGGTAAATCCTGAACCCTTCTCTCTTAAAATATAGCCTCTACTCCACTTTCTCTTTCCTCTTCTTCCATTGCTCTGATAAGACATATGTGAGGCCTTCTGTTTTATGTTGCTTAACTTTCATTCCATTTGCTTTGTGTTGCATTCTGAATTTCTTCTGATCTGCCTTCAAAGTCATTGGTGCCTTTTATAGCTGTCTAATCTGGTTGTTAATTTCAATTACGGAACTTATTGTTTTCACAAATTCTATTAATCCCTGTAGCAAATTTGTAAGTCCTTTTAAAAATTTTCCTATTAGCTGCAGATAGATATTTAAGTGTATGCTTCATTTTTCTTTTTTTTTTTTAGGCAGAGTCTCACTCTGTTGCCCAGGCTGGAGTGCAGTGGTGCAATCTCAGCTAGCTGCAACCTCCGCCTCCCCAGTTCAAGTGATTCTCCTGCCTCAGTCTTTCCAGTAGCTGGAATTACAGGTGTGTGCCACCACATCCGGCTAATTTTTGTATTTTTAGTAGAGACAGGGTCTCACCATGTTGGCCTCAAACTCCTGACCTCAAGTGATCCTCCCGCCTCGACCCCCCAGAGTGCTGGGATTACAGACGTAGGCCACGCAGCTGGCCTCATTAAAAAAAAAAAAAATAATAAGCACAATGATTTTATGTTTCATAATTTCAGTATCTGAACCCTTTGTGAATCACTTTTCTGCTGCTCTCATTCATAGTGTCTTGTTGCCTATGTGATTATTCTGTGAGCTGTTCATTTTCCATAGGAAATTATTTTGGGAATTCTTTGAGGTGTAGGATGAAAGTATCCCTTCGGGGAGAATTTGCATTTACTTCTGTCGGGCATTTAGGGAACTCTGGACTCTTGCCAGTCCAGTTTAATCTAAGTTTATGGTTTAAGGTTTCTGTAATATGTAGGGGAGGTAAATTTGAACTGCAAGGGCCAGCTTGCAATGTCAATTTCTTAGATTTTTCTTGATTTGCTCAAGCGAACGCAACTTTTCTTGCAGTTCCTCAGAGGTGTGGGGATAGAGTACCCTGGTTCATCCTCATCCTGAACTGGAGCCTTTTGGGAGACCTGCTTTATGGCAGGAGAGTCTTTGATTTCTGTTCATCATGTCCTTTCAGGCCCTAAAAAGTGAAGCTCATAGTCCCTGGGTTTGGTAAATACTCTAGGGCAAAAGCATCGTCAATGCCCGGTTACCTCTTGGGGTCCCATTTTCACTTGGATTTGACCTAGCCTGTTTATATTTCTGGAAACAGAATTTTCTAGTTATAAGAAAGAGAACCTTCTAGTTATAAAAATACAGAGAAAGTTTTTGTCAAAAGCTTGGTGTTGCTGGTTTGTACAGAAGATTCCTGGGTTTATTCTTAATCTTCTTTCATCATATGGCCAGATTTCTTAATTTCACTTCCTAAGCTTGTTTCTCCACCTACAAAAAAAGGCATTTAAAATAGCCACTAATTTTGAAATCTGCATCAGCGAAGTCTGTAGAATCTTTGAGAGTGAAATTAAAATTATATTTATGTTGACTTGTTCCAAAAACAATTTAAATTAAAACCTTAAAATTACTAAGAATACTACTAGAAACAGAGAGGAATATTTGCTAGAAACAGCCCTGACATCTACTCTCTGCTCTGTTATTAACTTAAGAGTTCTCAATTAGGTGTCTGTGAAATGAACCTCCTCAAATTTTAGGCAAATTTGTTGTTTATTCACAAGCGACAATTTTTCTGAGAGGAGAGTCCATAGCTTTCATCAAATTCTCAGAAGCCTAAGACCCCAGAAAAATCAGGAACTACTAAACTACATACAGGGTAACCTCAGGCAAATACTTTCTCTATACCATAGCTTTCTAATCTGTGTTTTGATGAAACACCTGTACTTCATGAATTTAAGAATTAAAAAAGACAGTAATATATGAGTATCCTTTAAAAAAATTATCCACCTTTTTTAAAAAAAGTACTTTAAAAATTAAGTTAAAGTTTCACTTTTTAAAAACACTAACATGTTCAGGGTACTTGTATTACAGAGAAGTTATCAAAACACCTTAAAAGTGTTTATTTTAATGACCTTCATTTACTCAGCAGACATTTCGATGTCTACTATGTGCTGATGAAGGAAATATAGATGAATGTCTCATATAGGACACAGACCTTTGGACTGTAAATGCTAGAGATACATTCAACACCTACAGAGGCCAGAGGAAGGGCACGTGAGGTGGGGATGGCAGGTGAGTTGTTGAAGGCCTCTTGGAGGTGTATTCACCTAAACTGCGTCCACCTTAAGGCATTGTCACCTAAAATAAGAACCACCTACAAGGAAGGCATTCCTGGCCGAGGAGTTAGAATACACAAAGGCAGAGAAATGCAGAAAATGGTGTAGAGAATGTGTGCATGTGCGAGTCTAAGGTACAGCAAATCAGTGATGCTGGACAGGAAATGAAGAGTGGACATGAGGCTATACACGCAGCACAGGCCAGACTGGGATGGGTCAGGCTGGATTCTGAGCAGCATCCTGCAGGCTAAAGGAAAACAGAGGTGCTTTCAGCAGGGCACTGACACTGATTTTGTTAGAATACTCTGGTAGCAGAGTGGAGGGAGGCTGGATTGGAGTTAGGAAAACTAATTAGATAATTTCTGTATTACAAGTTGAAGTAATACAGAAATTACTTTCTGAAATGCTTGGGACCAGAAGTGTTTTAGATTTCAGATTTTGGAATATTTGCATTTACTTACTGGTCGAGCATCTCTAATCTGAAAATCTGAAATCCAAAATGCTTCAAAGGACATTTCCTTTGAGTGTCATGTAGGCATTCAAAACTTAATTGCATGTTTTGGAGTTTTTCAGATTTTGGATCTGGGATGCTCAGCCTGTACTTCAGGAAGAAATTTGAGAGCCTGAAATAAGAGTTGGAGAGGACACAGATTATACGTTACTTAGTAGGTAAATCAATAGGATTATATGGCCGATTAAATATATAGGGTAATGGAGAGGGAAGTTTCATGTTGGGGGCTGGCTGAGCTGCCAAATAAGAGAATCAAAATAAATACAGTAAGTTCTGGGGGAATATGGTAAGCTTGGATTCGTTGCATCTGAGTAGAAACATTATCACTGACAGGTAGAATGATTTAGAAGTCTAGGCTGGAGACATAAATGCATGGAGGCTGTAGTAGATAGCTCATAGCTGATACCACGTGAATGGCTGACATCAGCCAAGATGAACATAGAGGTAAATGGGATGTGCCAACATTTAAAAGTGTGTGAAGAAGAGACCAAGAGAGAAGGGACAGTCCATAGGGATTAGAAGACGCAAAAACATCATAGAAGAAAGTAGTAAAGAAATGAATTAGTAGTAGTGGCAAATGCAGGAGAGCCCTCAGATAATATAATAACTAAATTTATTCATTTGGCAATTAGAAGGTCACTGCTTTGCCCAATAAGGGGTGAGAACCAGATGGAAGATGACTGAATGGGAGTTGAGGCAGTCCATGGAGAGAAGTCTGGTAAATGGAAGAAGGGAGGCTAGAGCTGGTGTTATCAAGGGAGTTCTTTAAAAAGGGTGTGAGAAAAAGGAACATGTTTGTTAGCTGAAGAGGAAGGGATAGAAAGTGAGAAGCTCAGAAATCTGGTAGAACTCCTCTGGCGAGTCAGGAAGACCTAATCAGAATTAAATGTGTAGCCAATTCAAGAGAGTTTGTAAGCGAGATCGTTAATCCATCTCTATAAAAATTACAACATGCATTCCCTAATTCATGTCAAAGAAGTAACAGCTCAATATCCAATTACAGAATAAATAAATAAAGCAGGTCAGGATAACTGTGTTTCTAACTGAATTCTGTTGCTAACCATGAAGAACGGCGCTTCTCTGGGGTGAACATAAATGAATGAGTAATAAACCATGTACAAGTGGGATCTGGCCTCTGACTTCACAGAACACCCAAGTACACACCTGCTCCCGTCGTCTCCTTTCTTCTAGAATAGAAGGACCCCTATCATTTAAGGCCAATACCCTACCAAGTGCTTTGGATCTTACCTTTCTCCACCTTCTCTGGAATACCAAATCATCACTGATCTCTTTTTGCTTTTATTTTCTAACTCCTTCCTCTTTCCTGGACCTTTTTCAGAGGTAAGGCTACAGCTAGAAGGACAAAGACACTATTGCCTCATTCTCTCCTCCCTTTTCACACCCCACATTCAAAGAGGTATATAAGGAAGCTTCTTTCAGAAATGAGCCTCTTCTACTATCTGGAAAGGAACATGTCTAAGGCACCAATTATTTCCAGGTGGCTAAATCCAGTAGCTGTTTTAAATTCTTCACCCTATTTGATCTCTCAGCAGTATTCAACACCTGGGCTGAAAAATGTTTCCTCTGGCTTTTGAGACTTTACTCCTGGTTGGAACTTTCATCTCTTTAGCTATGCTTGTCATTTGGTCTGCTCATGTTCTGCCACTTAACCTTCAAGAGTTACTCACGGGTTAGCCCTAGATTCTCTTTATACTCTATAGCAGAGATCAGCACTTTTCCTGTAAAGGGCCTCACAGTAAATTATTTTAGTTTTTGCAGCCACAATTTCTCTGTTGCAACTAATCAGTGTTGCCACTGTGGCATGAAAATAGCCAAAGGCAAAAACTAAATAAATGGGTGTGGCTATGTTCCAATAAAATTATTTACAAAAACAGATGGTGGGCTGGATTTGGCCCATGGCCTGGGGTTTGCCAACTCCTGCTCTATACTCTCCCTAGAAAAGTATCCTTTACTGTGTGCTTTCAATGACCTTGTGCTTCCAAAGATGTATACCTTCCAAGGTATACATCAGTCATACCTTGAGGCCCTTCTATCCACAAACCTGTATCATCAGTTGCCTACTTAATACCTGCATTTAGATGTGTCAAAGGCGTCTCAAGCCTCACCACAGGAATCATGCTCTTTTCTCTCAAATCTGGTGTCCCTCCAGTGTTCTTCCTTAGTAAGAGGCACTGTCATCTACACAGTTGCACAAAGCAGAAAAGAGGAGTCAGCTTTGACACTTGCCCTTCTCTCATCTTCTAATTCTTTGAACTGGAGGAATACTTAAAACAAGTAGGCCTGAAAATGGCATTACTTGAAGCACACAAATTTAACACTTCACTAATAGAGCTAAACTTTATTTCCATGTTTATTACATGTTTATAACTTGATGTTGAGTACATATTAGAATAGACTTAACATACAACTTGGGAGAAAAGCTGACATTCTCCACTGAATGGGTTAAAAAGGAATGTAAAACTACAAATACTTAAGTGTGAGTTCTAAATTATGGCAAACAGAACAATAAATACCCTGCCATTTTTCTTTCTAATTTTCCAAGATAGATTTCATTATAAAAATTGTTTGATAACAATTTAAGAAGGGAAAATAAGGGATACTCATAAAAAACATTTTACTTTTAATTATAGGGTACAAATAAGAGTCTCAACACGGAAATCCTACCTCCTATTTAAAATATAAATGCTTGATATAATGAATCAAGGGGGATTAATTAATGCCAGTTGAAAATCTAATGACTTAAATCCGTAAATGCCATTTGCTTTTGTCTGGAAGAGTTAGGCTGATTTAAGGGTGACACACAGCAGAGTTCTACTTGACATTCATGTTAACTGTTTGGTGCTCAGAATGGAGATGGCCAAAAACCAAGTGCTTAGTGACAGAAAGTCAGAATTAATCAGTTCCAAGTGACTAAGAGCCAATAGAATTAATCTCCATCTCCTGATTTATGGTTGTGAACAAATGGATAGCTTTTTTCACTGCAAGTTTCAAAGTTAAACTCTATTCTGAAGCTGCTGAAATTCACAGAACACAGAGAATACTGTCTGTAGTATAATTTCAATGTTTAAATGGTTTAAATACAAAATTATGGGTGATTATCAAAACTATTACTGGTAATAGTTTCTTTTGATTCTTCACACGCTCCTTAGCACATTTTGTGAAGAAATGTGTGTTCTTTTTAATACTCATCATTACTCAAATACATTAAAAAATCATTTTAAAATTATTTTCTGCCAGATTACAGAAGACTCTTACTAAAAGTGAATAATGCTTATTGTTCTCACTAAATGTTTAAAGAATCATCTGAAAAGCATATTCTTTCTAATACCACTTATAAAAAACATTTAATGAAGATAACTCACTTCTAATTAGGTTATTCTAGTGATAAAACATTTTCTCAGGTAACTATTTAAAACATGATTTATGGCTTTTCAATTTTTAAAATTTCACATTTAATGTCATGTCAAAACTTTTCTAAATCAGTCTTCCAGTATCAGATTCTTAAATGAGAAGAAGAGGACAGAAGAGGAAAATTCCTTATCAACTATTTAGCCTCCTCCCTTCCCTAGAAACCAATATTTCCCTTTAAATGCAAGGCACACTCCTTTTCTTAGAACAGAGATCAGGAAACTTTTTGTGTGATTTTGTGTAAAGGGCAGATAAATAAACATTTTGGGCTTTATGATTCTCATTTGGCTTCTACTGCATCTGTTTACCTTTGGCTAGAGTAGTGGGAAAGCAGCCATAGACAATCCGCATTTATAAAAAGGAGTCCGAATTTGGCCTTTGGGTCATAGTTGGCCAACCGCTGCCTCAGAAGAACAGAGTTAAATATATAAAAGAATCATTAGAAAGAAACTGGTCTCTAGATGTGATGTCTGATTCAGAATCTAGTAGCTAATCACTCTATATAACATTTTGATGTCAAGCACTTTGAATTTAGCCAACTTAAGATTCTTCTATTGAAACACGTCATGCTTTTCACTGGAGATAATTTATCTTCATTTAAGAATGTGCTTCAGTATTACTTATTGAGGGGATTCAGTTTAAAATTAACAAATGATGTCCATACAATTTAATATCCAATTTAATTTTTAAAAAACTTAATAAAAAATATAACAGAATCAAAACATTTAAGATAAGTACACTCACTACCCACTCCAGTAATTTATTTAAGTCATACCAACTATAGAATATGAAAAATAAATTCAGAAGTGTAATTACTTTAAAATACACTACTTCCACTTTTGTCAGTATTTTACATTTATGTATATATTCTATAGTGGAAGCAGAAATTCTCTCTAAAAACATTATCTCCTTAAAATCTTGAGGTGCATATTAGAGCCACAGGCAATCTCTGACATATAAAATTGCAGTACAGGCCTTTCAAATTTGGCATTTCACTGGTACAATACAACGACCAAGATATATAATAACTGTACAGTGCCTAGACATTCCAGTAAGAACCATTATTTTCTTTAATGTAGAATGATTAATACATATTCTACAAGGGGCAGTGAGGTTAGTAATTCTACAGGGTATGTCCTGACATAATTTTCAAATTGTACAATAACACAAACAACTTTGTTAAGGCCATGTTTTATTTGCTGATTAATGGACAAAAGGCAATGTAATTTATTTTCAAGTATTTTCTTGAAAGTCTGTGCTCATAAAAATCATGAAAAGTTGGAAAGACTGTTAAATCACTGAAACTTTAAATATATCTTACACAATCTTGTTTGTACAAAAATACAAGTTAAATATAAACATAAAGCAATCATGGTAATTTTATGCAAATCTGTTTTATGTGATCAGTTATATATAAAAGTTTCTCAGTTCTGTTATTTGTGAAAAGATCAATACCAGATTGAGTGACTACCTATTGGCAAAGGGCCCTAAAAAGCTTACTTTAGCACTGATCTTTTACATGGTTAAGTGCATTTCCTATTTTGATATCACCTAAACACTGGAAAAAAAAAAGGGCAGTATGTCCATAAACCAACAAATAATTTGGCTGTAATGTATCATAAAACACAAAGAAACCCCACACATCTGTACAATGAACATTATGTATTTCATACACACAGGTGTATTTGTGTGTGCATGCACATACATACACACACACACAAAAACACCCAGTCATAAAACAAAGCCTAATGAGGTGCTGCTTCCAGTTCAATATTCAGCTGTGCATTTTTTCTTACTTCATCAAATGAATAGCTTTTTGTCACTTTGCCATTCTTGAAGACAGTATGAAGAAGATCCTGCATAAATGGAAATTTCATGATTAGATTACATTATGAAGCAAAATACCTGAATCCTGGTTTGATGAATTAGACCAACCAATCAAATACACAAGAGATGCCAATGGTATTCAAATTGTGAGATGGTTTGATGCATAGAAAATGCTAGTGGACCAAGGTAGTATCTAAATTGGCCAATCACTGAGTTGCCTGGTATGTAGAAATATTTAACTTTTATGAAAAGGAATGACCTCAATACTACATTCTTAAACCAGTTTTCTTAAAGGAAAATCAAGAAACCTAGCTGACCAATCTTTTTTCTTTTTTTCCTTCAAGTTGAAGGAAGATGCCTGGGTGCCAAGGAGAACTGTGGCTGTCACTGACAATCACTCTGATGGTGCAGGAAAAAAGCCCGGTAAACCTTGCCTTGTTCCTGGCCAACAAACTCAACAGTGATTAAACTTATCAACTGAAAGTTTAATAAATTTGCTAGTCACTAAATTTGGTCTAAAAAACCCATAAAAAGCCCAAAACCAATCCCAAAACAGAAACAAAGAAAAACAGGTATTGCGTTCTTGACTAACGCACAGTGACTGGGTTAAAGTTTCTGTTTATACTACAAAAGTTGATGATAAAGGTAATCTACTTCATCTATACAGAGTAGCAAAGACAGATTGAAGAAATTAAATTCCCTTTGGGTCTGGTAAAGTTTATCTGCTTCTGGTTTCTCTCTGAAAAGTCCACAGAAGTAATCTCAATTTTCCATCTAGTCTGAAGATTGAGGTGCATATGACATTATCTAGTATTTTTGTCATCGTGTTGCTTCAAACCACAGAGCTTTAGCTGTAGCATTTTCTTTCATAAATTTAAATATAAGGGAATACTAGTTGCTACTCTTAAATCAAATTGCCTAGATGATTATAAATTGATTTTCTAGTTTATTCTAGTATCATTCACATACTCTTAAATCAGTGTGTTTTAAAAATCACACTTAGATTTTTACTTTTAGTTTGAAGTGAGTTTAGCTCATCTGGGATAAACTAAATCTGCCAAAATCTTAGTAGGTACGAGTTATTTTTTCATTAACGATAACAAAGTTATTTCAATTCTGGCTCAAAACATTAAAAAATATAAAAGTAACATGTTATAAGCAGTAATTGTGATGTTGTATAAAGAATCAAAATAGGAAGTAATAGTACATTCATGTTTAGTATTTTTTCTGATAATATGAATATTCATAAATAGTTCTATCTAAAGTTTTTTTGATCAACTGGCTTAAAAACCAAAATTTTTTTAACTCGAATTCACAAATACAAAGGTACTTTTGTATGCTAAAGACCATTAGATCATTTGAATCAGAAAACTTGGTTAAATCAAGGTTTCACCATTTATTATGTAATCCAAATCAAGTCACCTTGTTTTCACATTTAGTATTAAGATACTTTTGCTTTTGGATAAAGTATACACAAACTTCCTGTCAATCACTATACTTATGAAATATTTCTCCCTGTGTATACACAGGCCCCATGTTTATGACGTAGAAACTTGTTTTGTATCTTATTTTGGTAGGTCAGGTCAGCAATTGGACATTTTATAATAAAACATAATACTTTGTCTTCCACAAAAACAATAACATAAAAACCTCCTTTCTTATTAATTGGTGAGCCAACCTACTACTATTGGAAAAACACAGCATAGATACATACATGACCATATTCCTCAAGGTCTCCTTTTCCTTCCTCCAGTGTAACAAAATTCCCTGCTGGCGTCCTATGTAAAGATAATCGGCCCTTTTTGGACCTTTTGTTGGGATCAGCAACTGGGTCCTTGAAGACATTAATCTGAAATCCAAATTAAGAAACTTAGAGAAATAGAAGACTAATCATCAGAAATATCTAAACACTCCCTTACAAGAAAGCATATACATAATTTACATTTAAGTTTTAAGAACTTAATAGGTGTAACTGAACCAATCCACATCTGGCTTTTAGGAATGTAACACTTTAACCTGTTTTGAAGGACAGTCATTTGTAATCAAGAAAAAGTATGACATCTTGGATATCCTTTTTGCCACTGAAGAACACCTAATACTCCATTTGTAGGAAGTCTGTGAGCATTCTAACACGTGACCCTTAAGGTATCTCTTTTTATATTACAAGCTGCCTTTAAACTGATAGTAAGCAAAGCACGTACATGCTGTTGAAAAAAAGCCCAACTATACCAACTATGCCAAAACCACATACACAATCTTTGGAGAGGGAACAAGAATATTACTAAGGTAAAGGCTTTCCTATTTCATAATGTATCCCTCTTTTGGTACTTTTTACTTTTGCCTTGTTATTGTCAGAAGCAAAAGACTTAGAGAACCTGAGGAGAGCAGAGTGTTTCTGCATCAGAAAGGTAGGCAGCAAAGCAACAGAAACAAGAGGCAATGGAACAAGCAGCAACAAATGAGTCAATCCCAGCACTCTCCAAAGAAAGATGAAAGAGTAAAGCAGGTAATCAACTCAGGTGTTCTCAATTCTTAGCATCCTCCTGCCTCTGTCCCTTGCTCTATAGAATCTCCAGCTCTCAACACGTTACAAAGAAGTGAGGGGGTGG
Organism: Piliocolobus tephrosceles; assembly: GCF_002776525.5. Lineage (NCBI taxonomy): Eukaryota > Metazoa > Chordata > Mammalia > Primates > Cercopithecidae > Piliocolobus > Piliocolobus tephrosceles. The sequence continues at coordinate 98,852,634 of NC_045441.1, forward strand.
TTGTTCAGTTGCCTAGCTGTTCTATGGCTACTAGAATATGATTGTGGTATAACAATCCAAACCTCATCTTCTACCTTCCTAAAACAGTTTGGTCAGTGATTATATACTTCCTTGTCTTTAATATATGATGGCTAGGTAAGCTGATGTTCCCAAATATTACTTTTTGATCCAAAGGTATAAACGGAGGAAGTGGGAAATGACTGACCTGTATTATCTCTCTTAAATGTTTTTCCTTATTGGTCTTCCTTTTTCCGAATCTGTCTCCTTAGGTCTGTTATTACCTAGTATCTCCCTTCTCCTTGTTTCTGAGTTAAAGTCAGCAATACCCAACAAGATATTAACAGTCCAAGGCCACATCAATCTTTGACAATTGCACTCAATAACCACATTCTACCTAGATATATAAGGAAGGTACTAACACAGAAGTAATTAAAAGGTGACATACCCCAAGGCCATTAGTTACAACGTAACTACACTTGAAGGAACAATTCAAGAGATCTCTTGTTAACTTCTGTAGCAAAGCTCCACCAGAACCGAAGGAAACATTTTCAATACTCCACTTTTTTTGTTTCATGCCTTCTACAATCTAGAAGATCAAAACCAAACAAAAACCTTAATTTGGAAAAGAATGGAGATTATTTTCAAAGGACAATACTGATGAAGCATCCAAGAGCTGTTTTATAACACAGTCAATAAACAGATAATTATAGCCTGCATTTTGTTTTTAAAGACCCACCCACCCCCAAAAGATGGATATGTGTGGAAGAAGAGGATTTCATTCATAGTTTCTGAATCTGTATTGCTGTCACTGTGGTTCTGGTAGGATTCAGGGAGTGAAGGAAATGAGAGAAAGTGAGAAAAAAATAGCTATAAATATCTAAGACTACTTGAGCCAACTTCTCTCATTCACCTCTTTAAGTTATTGTCCAGATGTCAGCAACAAAAGCAATGGGAACCAATTTACTAGACTCTAGGAATGACTGTAATCATCACAAATAAGTCACAATACACCATATGATTACACGTCATATATAATGGAACATGTAAGAATCAAAAGATATTGGTGGCAGCAGAGTATAAAATACTTCTCCTATATAACAGTTGATATACTGGTAGAGTCATTTTATTATGGCTGGTGTACCAGTGCCAGAAACAAAATTATGGACAGATGCTCTGGGTGTTAATATTTATTACTGTATCATTTTTGGGAGAATGATTAGTTATAAACCAGCTAGACAGACCTGTATGAACAGTTCTAAAAGAGTTCTTTCAAGGGACATACAACTTTAAAGATGTGTTTATTACCAATGTCATTTGTATTTCTTTCACCAAAGTCGAGTTTATTTACCTAGCACCTGCCTTCTTATTTAACATATTCAATCAGTTTGATGATAGTATGTGGCAAGTGAAGTTTGGTAACCATTTATTTCATGAGAATAGTTGAACAGGAAGTAACTGGAAAGGCTGGGCACTGTTTTAGCTAAACAGAATTTTCAGAAGTTATTAGAAAATCTTAAGTTTAACAGCCTTATGTGTATCAGTTACCACATTCTCACCAAATAGTCTCAATTTGACTTTTTTTTTCAACACTGCAAAGGAAAAAACCCAACAAATCCCAAGCAACTTCATTTTTTAAACACATCTACATTTAGAAATGCAACTTTCTTTTTAAATGCCAACCATCTAATTTGAATCAAGATGAATCTAGAAGAATCAAGATGAAAACATATAAAACTTATTTAAAAGTGATTCCTTTAGGATGTACACAAACCCAGTCTCATGTCTCTCTCTCTTTTTATTTTTTTAATTATACTTTAAGTTCTAGGGTACGTGTGCATAACGTGCAGGTTTGTTACATATGTATATCTGTGCCATGTTGGTGTGCTGCACCCATCAACTCGTCAGCACCCATCAATTCATCATTTATATCAGGTATAACTCCCCAATGCAATCCCTCCCCCCTCCCCCCTCCCCATGATAGGCCCCAGTGTGTGATGTTCCCCTTCCCGAGTCCAAGTGAGCTCATTGTTCAGTTCCTACCTATGAGTGAGAACATGCGGTGTTTGGTTTTCTCTTCTTGTGATAGTTTGCTAAGAATGATGGTTTCCAGCTGCATCCATGTCCCTACAAAGGACGCAAACTCATCCTTTTTTATGGCTGCATAGTATTCCATGGTGTATATGTGCCACATTTTCTTAATCCAGTCTGTCACTGATGGACATTTGGGTTGATTCCAAGTCTTTGCTATTGTGAATAGTGC
>NC_045441.1:98855293-98923228 GCF_002776525.5 Piliocolobus tephrosceles
TGAGATGGTATCTCATTGTGGTTTTGATTTGCATTTCTCTGATGGCGAGTGATGATGAGCATTTTTTCATGTGTCTGTTGGCTGTATGAATTCATGTCTTTATTGTACCTGAACCTAAAGGTACCCAAGGCCCCTGAATTTAGGTTTTCCTTTAAATTTGTGAACAAAGTGAATTTCAATACAGAAGAAATGCAAAGAGTAGAACAGAAAAGAGGAAGAAAGGGAAACAGGTAGATGGAGGGTAAGGTAAAATATAGAGAAAATAGTTTCTGACCTGTCACCTCATTTTAGATATGCTTCAGAGGCAAAAACAAAATGAGGAAATAACAAAGAAAAGTATCGTCTAATACCATATCACTGTATTTCAGGCCAAGTTTCTTTACCAAAAGTTTTAAAATTTAGACAATTTGGAGTTAAAGTGAATTTTGAGTCTGGGAAGAAAAACATTTAATACATGTGAGACTTGAAAGAAAGCTTCTTCTTGCCAACTCTGAGAATGCAATACTATGTTAATGTTTTAATAAATCACTGGAATAGAGGTTTCAATGATACCCAAGAAGACTGAATCCCTAACTGAAACAAAATAGAAAAAGAAGATAGACACTCTGTATTTTGTCCAACACGAGAGATTTTTATTTTCCTAAATAAGCAGTTTCATTTTGGTACACAGTGCAAAGTGAACACCTAGAGCAGGGTTACACTGTAAACCTCACGGGATGTCACAGGGGTGACAGGTTGGGTAGCAAAGTCCAAGAGTGAGGCTGACAGTCAAAGAAGAAAGTAATTGTTCCAAATAAAGCAGATTTTTCATTTTAGCAAAACTACAGCGTCTAATTTAGTATATGTACAGAGCAAAACTGAGTTCTTTTTCCTGCTTCTAAGAACATATTTTTCGTACCAATGTAAAGAAATTACAAGTGCAGATGTTCCCAAACATACAATGGTTCAACTTAACAATGGTGCAAAAGTGATTTGCATTCAGTGGAACATCAATAAATTACTTGAGATATTCAACACTTTACTATAAAATAGGTTTTGTGTTAGATGACTGCTCAACTGTAAGCTAGTAAGTGTTCTGAGCACCTGTAGGGTAAGCGAGGCTAAACTACGAGGTCCGGTAGGTTAGGAATAATAAATGCATTTTCCACTTAATATTTTCAACCTAAAAATGGGTTTATTGAGATGCAACCCCATGCTAACTTGAGAGGAACATCTGTATTATCCTTTAGGTACACCTATAGGCCCAGCTTTTTTTTTCTTTTAAAGACATTTTTCTGGCCAGGCGCGGTGGCTCATGCCTGTAAATCCCAGCACTTTGGGAGACTGAGGCGGGCAGATCACCTAAGGTCAGCAGTTCGAGACCAGCCTGGCTAACATGGTGAAACCCCTTTTCTACTAAAAATACAAAAAATTATGGGCGTGGTGGCACACGCCTGTAATCCTAGCCACCCGAGAAGCAGAGGTTGCAGTGAGCCGAGATCGTGCCATTGCACTCCAGCTTGGGCAACAAGAGTGAACTACGTCTCAAAAAAAAAAAGACATTTTTCCTTCCTGAGTACATCTGCATTAACACAAAACGATTCAATGCCCTATTTGTTCTGTTTAAGTTTCACTAATGCCAAAGAGTATTTATCTCAATATTTAATTATTGTTTATGTAGTTTTTATTCATGTACAGCTTTGGGCTGATTCTCAACTACAAAGATGCACATACAGGCTGGGAATGGTGGCTCACGCCTGTAATCTCAGCACTTTGGGAGGCTTGAGTCAAGGAGATTTTGAGGCCAGCCTGGGAAACAGTGAGACCCCCATCTCTACAAAACATAATACTTCTCACTCCCAAATAAATCTTTGGAAAACTATAATTGGGTACTGACTTACTCTACCACCACCAAACTCTTTCAAACAGAAAAAAAACCTGTGTTTCATAGCTGTAGATACCATCTGCGATTGGTATACATCAAAATGTCAGTGGTTTCTGAATGTAGACGGCCTACATTATGTTAGTGATATTCTACAGAGTATTTTAGATGTTATGATGAAATTATGGCTCTTAAGAACCTTATTTAGTAAACAAGAGGCAAAAATTTTAAGACAACACAGACATACTTTGAAAATACTGTGGGCTTGCTTCCAGACCACTGCAATAAAGCAAGTCGGGAATTTTTTGGTTTCCTCCTGCATATAAAAGTTATGTTTACACTACATTGTAGTGTATTAAGTGTGCAATAGCATTATGTCTTAAAAATACTTTATTGCTAAATAATGCTAATGGTCACTTGAGCCGGAGTCATCTTTTTGTTGGTGGAGGCCCTTGCACTGTTGATGGCTGCTGACTGATCAGGGTTGCTGAAGGTTGGGGTGGCTGTGGCAATGTCTTAAAATGACAACAATGAAGTCTGTCGCATCAATTGACTCTTCCGATCACAAAAGATTTATCTGTAGCATGTGATGCTGTTTGGTATAATAGCATTCACCCACACAAGAACTTCTTTCAAAATTGGAGTGCACCCTCTCAAATCTTGCTTTGGTTTTATCAACCAATTTTATTGATATTCGAAGTCCTTTGTTGTCATTTCAATGATGTTACACCATCTCTGCTAGAAGTAGATTTCATCTCAAGAAATCACTTTCTTTCTCCATCCATATGAAGCAAATCCTCATCTGTTCAAATTTAATCAATGAGACTGCAGCAATTCAGTCATACCTTCAGGCTCCACTTCTAATTCTAGTTATCTAGCTATTTCTACAACATTTGTAGTTACTTCCTCCACTGAAGTCTTGAAGTCAAATCAAGACTCAGTTATCCGTGAGGGTTAGAATCAATTTCTTCCAAATTCCTGTTAATGCTGACATTCTAACATCCTCCCATGAAGCATAATGTTCTTAAATGGCATCTAGAATGGTGAATCCTTTTCGGCTATACACTTAAGAATATATTTCTTCTTTTTTCTTTTTTTTCTGAGATGGAGTTTCGCTCTGTTGCCCAGGCTGGAGTGCAGTGGCATGATCTTGGTACACTGCAGCCTTCGCCTCCCAGGTTCAGGCAATTCTCTTGCCTCAGCCTCCTGAGTAGCTGGAATTACAGGCACGCATCGCCCCGCCCGGCTAATTTTTGTATTTTTAGTAGAGACGGGGTTTCACCGTGTTGGCCAGGAATGGTTTTGATCTCCTGACCTCGTGATCTGCCCGCCTCGGCCTCCCAAAGTGTTGGGATTACAGGCGTGAGCCACTACACCCGGCCAATTTGAAATTACTCTTTGATGGATAGGCTGTCGAATGGATGTTGTATTAGCAGGCATGAAAAACAACATTAACCTCTTTGTACATCTCCATCAGATCTTAGATGCCATCTGCAATAATATTTTGCAAGCAATCTTTTTTTTTTTTTTTTTTCCTGAGCAGTGGGTCCAAACAGTGGGCTTAAAATATTCAGTACACTATGATATAAACAGACATGCTGTCATCCAGGCTTTGTTGTTCCATTTATAAAGCACAGGCAGGGTAGATTCAGCAAATTCTAAGGGTCCTAGGATTTTCAGAATGATAAATGAGCACTGTCTTCCACTTAAAGTGACCAGCTGCATTATCCACTAATGAGAGTTAGCGTGTCCTTTCAAAGCAGGCGTTGACTCTTCCTCTCTAGTTATGAAAGTCCTAGATGGCACCTTCTTCCAATGGAAGGCTGTTTCCTCTACATTGACAATCTATTGTTTAGTGTAGTCACCTGCATCAATGATTTTAGCTAGATCTTCTGGGTAACTTGCAGCAGCTTCTACATCAGCACTTGCTGCTTCATTCTGCACTCATGTTACAGAGATGGCTTCTTTCCCTAAATCACAGGAACCAACCTCTGCTAGCTTCCAATTTTTCCTCTGCAGCTTCATCACCTCTCTTAGCCTTCAGAGAACTGAAACGAGGGCCTTGCTCTGCATTAGGCTTTGGCCTAAGGAAATGTTGTGGCTGGTTTGATCTTCTATTCAGACCACTCAAACTTTCTCCCTGTCAGCAATAAAGCTGTTTCACTTTCTTTTATTTATTTATTTATTTATTTATTTATTTTTTAAATTATACTTTAAGTTCTAGGGTACATGTGCATAACGTGCAGGTTTGTTACATATGTATACATGTGCCATGTTGGTGTGCTGCACCCATCAACTCGTCAAAAGAAGACATTCATACAGCCAACAGACACATGAAAAAATGCTCATCATCACTGGCCATCAGAGAAATGCAAATCAAAACCACAATGAGATACCATCTCACACCAGTTAGAATGGCAATCATTAAAAGCTGTTTCACTTTCTTATTCATATGTTTAGTGGAGTAGCACTTCTATTTTTCTTCAAGAACTTTTCCTTTGCATTCACAACTTGGCCTACCGTTTGCCTTAAGAGGCCTATTCTAGCTTTCAACATGCCTTCCTCACTAAACTTAATCATTTCTAGGTTTTGATTTAAAATGAGAGGGATGTAACTTTTCCATTCACTTGAACACTCAGAGGCCATTGTGGGGTTATTAGTTGACCTCATGTAAATACTGTTGTGTCTCAGGGCATAGGCAGACTTGAAGTGAGCAGAGAGAGACAGGGAATAGGTAACTGGTGAAGGAGTCACAACACACACCATATTTATCAATTAAGTTCACTGTCTTTTCTGGGTGTGCTCTGTGGTACCCTAGAACAATTACAGTAGTAACATCGAAGATCACTAATCACAGATCACCATAACAGATATAATGACAAAGTCTGAAATATTGTGAGAATTTACCAGTAAGTGTCACACAGACACGAAGTGAACACATGTTGGAAAAATAGCACCAACAGACTTGCTCAACACAGGGTTGCCACAACCTTCAATTCGTAAAAAATGCAACGTTTGCAAAGCACAATAAAATGAGGTATGCCTGCATAACACTTACACTATTTGGCTAAAACTAATAGTGATGACAGTCAATACTTAATTTCGAAGAGGTGACAGCTATTCTATAATTTCTGAAAAAGCACCCATTAGTATGAGTTTTACAGATTTGTGAAGCTCCGGTCTATGAAAACTCACACCTATGCCAGCAGAGTCAAGGTTTGGTTTTATATTCCAAGGAATATTTCTTGACTGACATTTTCTTGTTTCACAGTGATACTTCTTTAGATTCATCATTCAGGGTGGCCAATGACAACTGGAAGAGTAAGTATGGCTTGGCTGGCACTTCTGTATTTTAAACTATTATTTCTAAACTTTAAGCAATGCACAGAGATTTATACCAACATAAACACAAAGACTTAAAATTGTATTTACATTGTGCTCTTTATCCAACAAATATAAACAAGCTTAATTATAAGAATTGCCTTATTGAAACTTTTAATACAAAACACATACCTCTTGTAAGGTATTAATATCTACTCCATCCCCTTGAATAACTCTAAGATAAGGTGGCAGCAACTTGTAGCCCTTTGAGTTCTCAGTAACAGGAAACTTCTTACCTAAAATCTCTAAAACCTATATGGAAAAATATACATGCAACATAAATAACTAAAGCTGAAAAGTATAAGAGCTTTTCAAAGTTAAATGATTTTGCTTTGATAATTGAGAATATAAAAAGTAACTATTTAAAAAATTTTATAACACTATATATGCCTTCTAAAATTTGGTCCAAACCCTTTAAAGTACATTAAAAACAAGCATATTATTTCCTATGAAGTGAATTCACATCATAAAGTGGCTGAAAACAAGTTTTTCCCCTTAGACCTTTCAAATTATACGGATTCAAGAAAAAAAAAAAATCCTTAATATTAGATTAAGTACATTTTAAAGAAGTATATAAAGCATTATTTAACAAACTCATGATTATACTTTTGATTTGGATTTATTCTGCTTGTGCCCAATGACTTTGGTTTTTGTCTAATGTAACTCCAACATGAATCCACTTCAATCACAAAGTTCAGAGAAACTGTGATAGGCAGACACAGCATCTATAACCCATAGTCTCTGAGTTCTCCTTTGCTCTCAAAGCCAAATTGCACAATACGCAAACCATCTTACTAACTACTAAGTTTTGTACACCAATTTAAAATTTCTCAGAAAGCTTGGTCAGATAAACAAAAGAGTAAATACTGACATTCTCTTCCCACAACAATCATTTCCTTTTCCTAAATAAACTGATTAAAGATTCTAACAATGAGAAAATTCCAGATTGATGAAATCAGTTTCTTATAACTAGCTGTGTACATTTTTTATGAGGTAACAGTAAAAATATGAAACCTGTCAAGTTTGCTAAAACCAAATATTGCAGGCTAAGACAAGACTTTCAGATTGGCCTATCATTTAATAGAGTAAGAAAAGACCTCCTTAATTCTGTGTCTCCCTTTCTTAAGGGGTAAGTACTTTATCATTAAGTATCAAACAGTGTGATCAAGTAGCAAGGCTGCAGCCGAAAGACCTACGCTGGATATCTGGCTCCTTATCTTCCATGTTGTGTGACCTTGAGCAAGTTACTTTAACCTTTCTAAGCCTCTATTTTTTCTTCTATAACAGAGACAGTAATATTTACCATTGTGTTTTTTTGTAGAGATTAAATGGCACATCTTATGTAAAGCACCTAAAATATTTTTCTAGTAGTAGGCATCAAATAAGCCTGCTATTACTTTTTGAAGAAGATAAACTAAGTCCTTGAACATTAACAACAAAAAGCAACATTGCTACATTATGAATCAACAGTATTTCTAAAACTTGAAGAATATTTTTGAATTATTTTTATTCCACATCACCCTGTTCCTATTTCTTCTGTGCTAACAACTTCAATGGTCTAGCAGTGACTTATGCTGAAAAAGGAAGAAACTGCAAATAAGTTTGGTGCCCAAATCACAGGATTAAAATGGCAATGCTGTTAATTTTGAAGGTAAGCAGAAAAGAAAATATCTATTCAACTGTCTGACAGTAAAATAATCCATAACTCTTGGTATCCTTCTGTGCCATTACTGTGTGACCTCAGGCAAATTTATTACTCTGTCTGGGCTGCAAATCTAAAACAAAGGGGACGGTCCAGACACCTCTGAAATTGTGTGTAAATGAAAAGTAGTGTTGATCCAACTGGGCTACACAGGCATTCTAATAATCAAGTTACATATGAAAATTTACCTTTAACACAGTGTCAAGAGGGTTTCCAGAATCAGGTCTGATTATTAGTGGTGCCTCTGTACTTCTCGATACAATTAAATGTCTTAGATCCTCACCCCATGTTTTCTCACACGCATTATAAATGTCATAGCTATCGCTGACCACAGATACAGGCACTGACGAAAACTGTGTTACAATATGTTCAAAAGCATCTTTTTCATGGTCTTTCCCCCAGGCTGTTATGGTACTAGAAAACAAAATGAAAATACAGATTTACTTAGGCAGACACATGATCTATCCCTGAATCCCCTTTAATCACATCTCATGTGTGCGATACCAAAACCATCAACATCACAGAGAAGGTGAGTGACTTAGTTTAACGAATATACATCGTAAGGCAAATGAATATCTGGGTCAACCACACCTTACCCAGTTAGTTTTTAACACTATAAGTAGCCTTACTCCTCTTCAACAGTTAAGTTTCTAACCTCTTATTTTCAACCAATTATCTGTGTGTGTGTGTGTTTTTGTATTCCTGAATCTACTCATTTAAAATCAGTCTAACTAAAAAGCACTTGCTGAGTGCCCTTTATACTATATGTCAAGATGTCAGAATGACTACATACTCCCATGATTTTGTTAGGCAATGAGAGCACCTGGCTCCCTTCTGTGAATTTTTGAAACTATATACCAGTAATAGTACATACATTTTTTTTTCTTTCAAAATCTTAGAGGCAATTATTTATACTATACCATACATACATATAGTCAACTACCTGTTATATCTTCAAATGGCTAGTAATAGGGGGGTCATACATTTTGTTTGTAGGTTATCTACTATGAATTAATATGTGCCCAGGGAATCAGAATTCAAATACTTAGTTTAAGTGAAACATAATTAAGATGGAAAATAAAGTATGAGAGTTTCTATTGGATAAGAATGGTTATAGTGATTTTTGCAATGTACTTAATATCAGTTCTTTTTACAGGATAGATTCATATTTAGTATGTAATCATAGTTAATATGTAATCATAGATGGGTTTCGCTTATTTGAAATGCTTGGGACCGGAAGTATTCTGAATTTCAAATTTTTTCAGATTTTGGAATATGTGCATTATACTTATCAGTTAAGCATCCCCAGTTCTGAAATCTGAAATCTGAAATGCTCCAATAAGCATTTCCTTTGAGCAAAAAGTTTCAGATTTTGGAGCATCTTGGATTTGGGATGCTCAACCTGTGTAAATATTTGTTAATATATAATGTAAATAATTTTAAAAGATCTCAACTTAATAATTTTGAAAATTACCATTGCATTATGCCAAGCAATTGGTCATTCTCCTTAATTTTCTAGTCTGTCTCTAATATGTTCTCCTCAGGAAATAATAAAAATATAGCACATTCACTTATGATAAAGCCCAAGTAGGTATAAGTTTAACTTATAACTGTTTGAAGAGTCAGACTTTATGTCTGAAATTATCACTTTATACAACGTGTGTGTGTTTTTTTTTTAAAGGACTAGGGTTATAACCTTTTCCCATACTGTCAATGGTATACCTGGGGTAGTGCGCATGCACATTTCAAGATTGTAAAGACTACTACCTAGAATCCAAAATTGAGAGAGAACCTGTTTATATAAAACTCATTAGTGAACACTTTTCTTAACAGCTACAGAGGCTGCCAGTAGCTATGTAGATTCTCTACTTCATGCATCTGTAGGCTAAATGAAAATTAAGATATGACTGAAGAGAAACTCCTCTTCATATTCAGATCTGCAACCTTCCTCTTTAAAAAGGAGAGAATTAAGATCAATGAATACCAATACTGGAGAACTTTACAACGTATGAAGTAACTCCTACAGTTAAGGGGTCATTGCTTATAATGTTGTATCAATAAGTCATCTAACAATCTAGTTGTATCATGTCTAGCAATTTTCCTGATGCTTTCTTTCTCTTGACTTCAATGACATCTCCCATGTTTCACCTTTCCCCCCGCTATTTCTATGGTTCCCTTTTCAGTCTTCCCCAGATGCTGTGCTCTCCTTCTTCAATCTAACCTGTCAAATGGCAACATTTCTCATGATTCTGACTTAGGCACTTGTCTTCTGTAACATCTTGTGTGGAACACTCAAAAGCTTAAAAAAAAAAAAAGTCCCTGCATGAGGGTTTCCAGTATGTGTATCTTAGCCTCTGTTTTTCTTCTGGGCTTTGGATCTACTTTGTTAGATGGAAAGTTGAGTATCTTCATCTCAGTGTCCCACAGACACTTGCTCTGGCACCCTCTGTCTAGTCCAATCATAACCTCTAGTAGTCTACTACAGTATTTGATATATGAAGATCATAAATAATCATCAATGAATTCTACCAATGCCATAAATCCTAATTTCAAGCACCAAATTAAATTCGATAACTTTCCAAAGTTTCAGAAAAAAAGCTTCTGTAATTAAATATTTCTAGGTACAGATTCGTCTATTAAGATACATATGATAATGGTAAACCTCTAAATTTATAGAGTTCTCTATTTTAAAGTTATTTTAGATGTTAGCTCATTTATCATCAACGACCTTGTCATGCTGGAGATGTAAAACTTTAGCTCCTCCTCTTGTTTGGTTGGATGGAGGAAATGAAGAACAGAGAGATAAGTGACTTGAGAGAGATAAGTGACTTGCCCAAGGCCACCCACTATGTCAGCCGGAAGGTAACCCAGATTTCCCAACTTTCAGTCCAGTCCTTTTTGCTATACTATGCTGTTGTTTAAAAGACATTCTATTAAGAACATGTGAAGCATTTGTATATATTAAGGAGTCAAATTTTACAAATGCAATGAATATGAGACCATAAAAATAAAATGGATTTTTATCCCATGCCCACATACAGTATCCTTTTCATTTTGACAAGAAATTCTTGAAGAAGATAGCCCTAAAGAAGATATTATCTTTGTTCTCCTTATCATGATGTTACTACTTTGAAATAACCATCAGTGAAGAGTCTCATATGTGCGTACTACATTAGATTTTTAAAAGATGTACATACATCTAAGGTCAAACTAAAAATAACTCTTAGAACTTTTTGACACTCTTATTTTCCCAGTTTCCTAGTCTTGAAAGTTTCCTAGTCTTGTAAAAGGTTCAACAAGGCCTTACTAATACAATGCTCATAAACGTCAGCTGAATCTATTTTCTACGGAGTCCCAACTCAAATCACCAACTAAATCACTAACTTTGAGCAATTTTATCTCCCAAGCCATTGCTCATGTTTACCTATTTCTTTCCATTTATTTAGTACCTTAGTCTGGGCTTCATCACCTTAAGACTGTTGGAATAGCTTCCTATAAAGACTACCTTCTGGTTTTTCCTTTTTTCAATCCATAGGATAGATTCCTGCTATAAAAAAGTCCCAAAGATATTTATCCCATAACATCACGTCTTTGCTCAAATATCAGTGTCTGCTTCCATTTGAAAATGCCTAATTTAGAATAACCTAGCACGACGTGCACATAGTTAACAGTCCATGCCAAAATATGAGGGCCCTTTCTAACCTGAACCTGTCTTCTCGGTCTCCCCTATGCTCCCTACAAAATCTGTGTTTCAGCCTTTATTCTCTAAACACATTCACTCTCTTCTTATTCTTGCCCTTTCACCACAATGCTTGACACAAGATAAGCATGCAATAAATATTTACTCAGAGAATGAGTAAGTGCCCAATGTTGGCTATTAAATTTTACCAATCCTTCAAGAAGTGAAGATTTTGCATATTTCTATAAAAGCTTTCTTGATCCTGCTAGTGAAATATAATCCTTCCTTTCCTATAGGAATATGATTCTTCCTCTCCTTCCCTTGCAACACTACAGCATTTTAATTGTACCTTCTTCCAAGGAGTTAACCAACTGAGCAGACTATTACTAGTGTATTATTTTCATCCTGAGGATAGGGTCAGTTTTTTAAAAATATCCTTCTATCCCTTGTTGCATCCAGTAGACTGCCTTGCATGAACACCAGCCAACTAATATGCCTCAAATAGTAGTACCAATAAAGCTTAGCCTGATTCTAAACTCACTGCTGGTTTTAGCACTCGGCAATTTTAAGTATTAGCAGAACTTAAATACTCCCTAATGATTATAGTAAATAATTTTGTTATAAAAACCAGTGATAAGGTTTGACACACATTTTAAAAACCTGATTTACTTTTAATAAAGTTAGCTCTAGGACCAGAGCAGCTGCAGTTTAGATTATAATTTCTTTCTTGGATAACTGGAGATGGTTTAGTGAGAGCAGACAAGGAAGTGTAAAAAGAATCTGAACACCCTTTCTTTCCTCAATAGGTCCTGCTTTCTTATTTACAACTGAAGATACTGTACAGATGACAATTTCTAGGGCAAATATAGATAAGATCACGTAGGAGGACACGGAAAAAGCAGAAAGTGGCTGGTACTTACAGTGAGTGCTTCTAAATTTAATGAATAAAATCTATCTACATATGACAATACAGTCATTGAAAAAAAATTCCTTAAAACTTCTATGGCAACGTAAGTGTTGGAAAAAAGCTCTTATACTGCTTCTTCTAGGATGGATAAAATTTCTCTACCTCTCTAAGACTGTTTACACTTCTGTATAAATACTGAGTTTGGGTTGCTCAAGTTCATGAAGATTTATTGTAGGTACCTGGCTCTGCAGTTAAGTAAAATGTCACTGAGTTACACATACAAGAGTGAAAACATTAGTAGTTTTAGAAAACAAACAGAATTTTTTACCTGTGTTCTGCTGCTGGAACAGAATAGCCTGGAACAGGATCTTTCGTTCCATAATATTTTTTAATTAGAGCAATTCCTGCTACTGTATCTGTTCCTTTGAAGTTAACCAAATGAGCAGATGCTCCTATGCCAGCAGTCTGGAAAATCAATCATAAACCAAAATCCAAAAAAGAAAAAGAAAAACCCACATTAATAATAAGACCAGGATGCAGTCAACCACATTTAAGGTATACAGCATAGCTCCCATGAGAATCGTCTTATATTCTTAGGAAAGTATTTATCAGAGATAACAGTTCCTAATGACAAAGATTCAGTTTTTCCTAAATATTTAAAAAATCAACTATTATCTCCTCAAAGAGACCTAGTTAACAGTGTCCCACCCCCACTTTTCATCACTCTCTCTTCCCTTACCCTGCCTTGAGCTTCTTTATGGCATTATTTCCCATCTGATATATTTATTATGTCTGTTTCTGTCTATCCATCTGTCTATCCATCTAATACATAAAGGACAGGGACATCTGTTGAAGGACATATCCCATGTACCCTGAACATAGTAGTAGGTACTAAATACGTATCTGTTGGTTGCACATCTTTGGAATTTCAAAATGTGGCCTATTTAGAACCAAGATCAATCTCAGTAACATCCCCAAAAGTTTATAGTGGGACTCTAACCAACAATCCACACTACATTAAATGAGGTTGGTTTCAGTTACTTACCTCTTGGGAAGAGACTCCTCTGTAGCCAAAATCATGTAACTTGTATTCCAGACCATCTAAGTTACCAGAAGTTTCTAACAAATATTTGGCCAATATTTTCTTCTGCTCTCTAGAATTTGTGGCCACTGTGATTGGATACCAGGACTGAACAAGAATAGTCTGTAATAACAAAATTAACCACAAATATTAAGACATAAAATACTGCATTCTTTCTGAGGAAAATCCTAGCTTTTTTTTTTTTTTTGGAGGTATGTCCTGAACTCCCATACTATTAACTAGACACACAACTGCATAGTAGGATGCCTGCCGTGTGCATTCCAGATATAGTACATAGCTCAGCTCTCAAATCAGCAACAAAGAAGATAAGCACACCAGGCCCACATAGCAGAGAACTTCACATTACCAAGTTTCTATACAAAGCTCCAAAGAAGCAAATAATATTTTGAAAGACTATGTGATAAAAGGAAAAATTTTTTAAAAGTTTCACTCTGTCATGGATCAACAGTTACTGAAACTTGGATGTTGAGGCAATGTCAAATTGCCCCAACTTTCTAAATGCTTACTCTTCATTTCTGTACTTAATGCGGACTTGGATCAAACAGGGCATGGACCAGCATTGGTCCATGGACTGCATTTTGATTAGTATTGGTCTAAAGAAGTTGTTCATTTACTCCTCGAGGTAGTCTCAGATCTAATTTTCCCTTGGATTCAATATGACAACTAATCATATACTTGAGGCACTTTAGCCTACTACTAGAAAATTCTATTTACTGAGTTATGCTTTATGTGCTTAGCTTTTATCAAATATATAAGTATTTGATAAAATACTTATGTAAGTTACAGGAAACACTTCTGCATATGTTGTATAATCAAGGTCACTGTCTACTTTGTAATTCAGTGACTATTAAGTTCCCAAATGAGAAAAATGAAAGAATTGCTGGGTTCCTACTTTCTGATAAGAACAGTTCCTTGACTTCCCCTTTTTTCTTGGTTGTCAGGAAGCTCCACAGAAAAGTCTGTCTAATCGCAGCAACCATAATAATTATCATGGGTTAGAAATTCACTTCTTCATTCTAAGATCATAATTTTCCATTTTCATTTTATAAACCAGATAGTATGTCATTAGAAGCAGCTTCAAATCTGTTTGAAAAAGAGCTGCTAAGATGTCTGTGCTGAACCAAAAAGATATTTATTAACTAACTTTTACAAAGCAAGTTTTTACTGAATACCAGCTAAGTGATACATAAATAAAACAAAAAGATTAACCTTGAACTTGCCAATCTAGTCACCTTTTTAAAAAATCCTGTAGCATTAGACTCCTGTGACTGATTAAATATGGCCTTTGCAGCTCTTCTCATCAAGAGATGGAATCTACTTTCTTATCTCTTGATTCTGTGCTGCCCTTATGATTGGCTTTTGACGAACAGAATGTGGAGAAAGTCATGTGTGACTCCCAAGTCGCAGTTTCAAGATGTTTTGCAGCTTCTACTCTCATTCTCTTAGAACCCCAAGACTACCATGCTCTGAAGAAGCCTCTTATGGAGTGAGACCTGGTAGTCCCAGCTATCTGAGCTGAGGCCCCAGACACGGGAATGAGGCCATTAGACTGTCCAGCCCTGGCTGAACCCTTAGCTAAATGCACATGTGTAAGTCTAAGCAAGACCAACAGACGACCATCCAGTCAACCACAGAATCGGGAGAAATAACAGTTATTTTAAGCCATTAAGTTTTGGGGTAGTTTGTTACGCAATAGAAAATTGGTATAATTCTTAAACTCTATAACCAATCACCTCCAACATCTGACCATTCTGCTTCTGAAATTACTCTTTCAATTCCACTGCCAAGGCCCATGATTATCCTACCTTTAATCTTTAGCCTCTCTAATTATTCCTCATATTGCCACTGGTTATCATTCTAAAACAAGTTTTTTGTTTTTTTTTTCAGGTTGCATCTTTCCTTAAAAGTCTTTAACAGTCATCTACTGTCCAAGGGGCGGGGGTGGAGCTGATTCATACAGAATTTGAGAACCTTCCAGAATCTTGCCTTGTTTACCATCTAAAGGTTTATCTTCTACATTTTTCACTTTTATGCTGCAGTCCCCATAGGACTATTTGTCATTCTAAGAACACTGTGCCTTCTCCTTATTAAAAGCTTATTTTCCATTTCAAGATTCCTTTAGACAGAATTACCTATTTTCCGCTGCCAACTTGCACTAATTCTTAATGATATTAGTGGTTAGTTCAGAATGAATCGTCACCTCTCCCTCAAAGGCCCTTTAAGTGAGACATCTTACTCTAACTTCTGTGCCCAGCATTTTTTTGGGCACACAGCTGGTACTTAATCAATATTCACTAGTTGAATTTAAGTCAATCAGCTCTTACATTTAATTCAACTCAAATACTGATATTATCTAGGAGTATGAGAAAGATATAAAACATAATGTGAAAAACTCTAGTTGAGTTATAAAGGTAGAAGATTGACCTTACCCCTCGAAAAATGCCAGGGAAGGAGAGAAATAACTATGAGACACAGTGATCCTTCACATCACCGTTTCCTTTCCATAGTCCAACAAAATCAGCTTAAATTATACTCTTAATAAAATCACTCCCCTTTTAAAAAGATCACTGTAGGTGTAAGCAAGGGAAAAAAAGGCAAGTTAGTCTGGGTTAATCCAAGGTCTAATAAAGTAGGCCTTGTTGGAAACTTCCAAAATAGCAATTTGCCCACACAAATCAAAATTATTAGTTGAAACTAAGACTAAAGGAAGTAAACCTGTAAATTTCCTTCCAGAAGTGTTTATTACAATGCTACCATGTAGGATGCAGGATAAAGGCTTTAAAGAATGAGAAATGGGATGGTACAGCAGAAAGGGCACTGCACCTACTCTATTCACCAGTCCATCTCTCAGGACTCAGTTTCCCCATCTGTGAAATGACATTTGGTCAGTATAATCGTTTTTAATATCAACTTTCCTTTTCTTAATAGTAGAAAGGTCTTGTTTTGCTTTTTGGTGGAAGAAAGGGATAAGTTTAGCCCACTATGCTGGTTCCTCAGCCCCCTTGTAAGCCTGAGACACCTCTGCAGAACTCCTAGATGCTCTTAAAATTGTTATGAAATGTGAGAGGACTAAGGTTTCTTCTGGCATCAATATTGAAATAAAGCAACTCAATTTCAGTATTTTAGAATTCTGTGTGCTACTAACAGGTGAATAACAATCAATAGTTATTAATAACTGAAAATACAGTGGGAAAGAAAACAAAGAAATACTATTTAGTCCTTTTACTGAAAATGTTTTAAATCAAGATCTGTTTAAAGAATATTTTCAAATTTGTAAATAACAAGTTTGTTGGGGATAGGAACAGATTTCAAATACAAGGTGGTAAACTTAAGGTTGGGGATTGATAAGAGTAGGATGAATTTCCTCTGTCCCCACGAGAGATGCAAAATATCTACGAAGAAGTCTATTCTGGAGATCTGATATGCAGAATAAACACATTTAAAAAAATAGGATCTGTCAGAAACTACAATAAGGGATAGACAGTATCAGACTATAAGTTTTTATGCTTTAGCTATAAATGCCTATTTAGGACGGAAATAACTTAATAATGTATTAGTATAAAAAAGGTAAACTCAATATAAATTGTTTCAGGTTATAAGCAAATAAAAGCAAGGGTCTATGTACTTCTAAAAAAACAGTATCGAACTTGTCCCATATTAGATTTATGTTTAATAACTTTTAAAAATATTTATATATTTGGTAAACTGCTTTAAAATAATTGATTTTTTTTTTTTTTTAACTTTATGGTTTCCTAGTTGGATACACCAAAAATAAGTTTTTTGTTAAAACTTTATTTAAATGTTTTAAAAACTTTATTTTAAAAAATTTACTTTTAAGGCCAAAGAAAACTGCACAAGGAAGCAAGGTGAAATGATATCTAATTCTCTACTTCCATAAATATCTGCTTTAGGAAAGTTTAATTAGACATAAGGAAGAGTACTTACTGACTAAATCCCCAGTCAGACAACTAAAAAGAACAATATGAAAAAGGTTAATCCATAGATGACAAATTTTCTAAGTTAGGTTTACCTGGTTGGGATCTTTGGCATTTAAGGTAAAAGGCTAGCCTAGATGACCATGAACAACTCTTCTACTCTTGTGTTTTTGTAACACCATCCCCTCAAAATCAAATATTTGCCAGTACAAACACTATTTACAGCTGTACAGAAACCAGTAAGATACATTCTCTTTTACGCTTCATAGTTAATGGTTTTTGTATATGGTATAGACTATTTAAAACCTTTATTTAACTGTACCTATTTTTTTTTAGTCTATTATTAGTTAATGGCCCATCAAAAGTCTATTAATTTTCTGTCAACTTAGCAAAATGTGTTTCAAACATATTCTTGGACCTCTTATATTTCAATGTTTTTTCAATTTTTTAAGTGAGCCTCAAATGTACTATTTTACAATATAATAGCAAATAGCAAATTACTTTAACCAATAAACTAATTAGTCAGTTCTAAGAACTAAGTAAATGCCACCAGATAGTAAGGTGTTATTTCTACAGTTACTTTCGAGGGTATATTTCCTCTCACAGATTAAATCTATTATTAAACTGTTCAGAAGTTAAGTAGAGTATTATCAAAATTCTGACCATGTGAAAACATATGACTACTTAGGTATACATACAAGAAAAACAAAAAAAGGCTTGCAGTATAAACCCAAAGCCCAAAATGTACCCTTCCTGAGAAATTAAACAATATGAATAGCAACTCTTGATTATATTTAGATGAGAAATTGAAAAGTAACAGATGGTAGATCCCAGGACCTACACTGATTAGAGAAAAATGAAGACAGTAGTTACTAAAAGTTGGAACAAAGTTCCTTTAGTCTAACTTGAACATTTATCATTCATTGAATGTTGTAAGTTACTAGAAATGTTGTTATAAGTGTGCTCTAAGATAATACACATTTAAAATGGCAATGAATTAGATGAAAGGATAAGTTTTAAGCCAACTTTTGAAAAGTTTTAAAAACAATCACTCTCAATAATTTGATTTAAACAAAATCTCAGAACATTCTATTCTACTAGAAGAAACCTTAAAGATTAGTCTGTCATTTTACAGATGAGGAAATTGAAGCCTGGAAAGGTTAAGTAAATTATAGGAGATTATATATAAGCTTTATTAGTAACAAATTCTAAACTGTAATCTCAGTTCAATGGTCTTTATTCAATTAATGTTAAATAAGAATTAAAAAAACAAAAAAGCAATTTACCTCAATCCAATTTGTAAGCCAGTAACACTCTGGATCTGTGTTTTCCACCGTGAAGAGAACATTTCCTCTGGGAATGACAGAGCCCTCAGGAACAGCTTTTACTTCTATTGGAAGATGCCCATCATATTTCTGGCAGGAGAAAATGATAAATTTATTTATTCAACAGATGACACTCAATTACCTGCTGTTTTACTAAAGGTTCTTTACATTTTATAGAATCTAAATTTACTGTCATTGAAATTGCAATTGTAGATGTTACCGTCATCTAGTCAGAATGTCCTTAACCTTCTAAGAACTAGTTAAAATTATTAACATAGGTACTGATATTAATTTTTTAAGTTTAATGATGCCATGTGTTTCTGCTAAGAACATTTATCACTACAAGTGGCAGAAAATTCCAAACTGATCAAAACAAAACTGTTGCTTTTTCCCTGCTCTTTCAGAAAACGAAAAAGGATGAGTTTATTCCAACATATTCTAAAAGTATTCCAAGAACACTATCTTTATTTTAAATTCATCATTTTCACAAAATAAAGGCTGCAGACTGAAAGATAAAGGACGACTATTAAAGAACAAAAGAAAACAAAACAAGAGAGAAGGAGAGCTAGGGAAATCCCTGCAGAAGAAACAAAATAGGTTCCCTCTTTATTCTGGTGGTGGATATGAAACTATGAGACAGACCAAACGCAGAATCTTGGCAATTAACACTCAAGTCTGACTTAACTGACTTCCTCTTAATGCAATAATTGCCTCCAAAATTAAAAATTAGGCTGAAGATTATTTGTTATGTGATACTGTGCCTCCCTTTTAAAGCTAAAAGCGATGCCTAACTATTCACTAGGAAGGCAAGCTGCTTCAGAAATCCTGATAATTTATTTATGTGATTTGGGACAAGGTAATTAAATAAAAGAAAAATCTGTTTAAAAGAAGCACTGGAGGCACGTGTATAGCAAAAAGAACATTGCCCTACAGGTCCTAGTTTGGACTCAAAAGCACTGGGGAGACCTTGGGCAAGTCACTTGCCATCTCTAGGTCTCAGATTCTGTTTGTAAAATGGGTTAGACCAGATTATCTCTAGATAACTTTTAGTTCCCCAAGATTTTCTGATCATATAATCAAATGACTTACTGCCCTGGCCACTGGACAGTACAGTAATAAGCACAGCACGTAAACTTATTACTGTACTTATGCTTACAACATTTCTCTTCCTCACAGAAGAGAAATGGAGCAAGTGCAGGTGATAGCTCACAGATTCTACTGACCTTATTTAAGATTCGGGAAAAGTGCAGCGCAGAGTGCTTACCTGACTTTTTCAAGACCCGTAAGTACCAAATAGTATAGCTCAGTATTGTCATATAGGCATGAAAGTTAAAGTATTTCTAATTATTCCGTGTTTGACAGTCTGTTCAATGTAAGAAACTTTCGTTTGTGAGACTTAAAGTAACACTCAACATCAAGATACACCAATAGATTCCATTCCCAACTGATCACTGTAATAAAAGGAAACCACCACGGGATATTCAGCTCTTATAATTATATTACCATGTCTTTGAGTGCCTTGATATATAAGCAATGAATTCAAACATACTAGATATAAATATACTACAGTCAAGACTACTAAAAATCAACTTTGTGGATCAGCACCAAGCCATTCTCACTATTCAGTGAGAAACTTCCCAGAACTGTGTGTAGTGATAGACTCACAGCATCTATTTTCAGTCAAGAAAACAGACCTACATTTTGAAATTGCCAAATAACCATGCCCTTTCCTACCTATAGTGTATTTTCAAGAATGAATTATTTCTCAAAAATGTTATTTACGTTATAATTCATTTTTATTAATTAAGACTTGCTGTAGATTCTATATGCTAATGATGTAACATGGGGGATGTGGGGAGAGGGATAACATGTCAACCTTAACTTTTCAAAAGGATGTCTAAAATAGTCATTATATTAAGATCACAAACAAAAAAGAACTGTAATGATACTCTAATCTCCTATGCAAATTCTGGCTGGGGATAGTGGCTCACACCTGTAATCCCAGCACTTTGGGAGGCCAAGGTGGGCAGATTACTTGAAGTCAAGAGTTCGAGACCAGCCTGGCCAACATGGTAAAACCCCATCTCTACTAAAATACAAAAATTAGCCGGGCGTGGTGGTGTGTGCCTGTAGTCCCAGCTACTCAGGAGGCTACGGCAGGAGAATAGCTTGAACCTAGGAAGCAGAGGTTGCAGTGAGCCAAGATTGTGCCACACTGCACTCCAGCCTGGTGACAGAGTGAGACTTTGTCTCAAAACAAAACAAAACAAAAACAAATTATTTTGCAAGAAGTTTTGAACTAAAAGAAAAACCAAAACAGACCAAAACATGAAACCATCTTTTACCTCAAGAATGTAGTTCCATCCCTTTTCATTAAAGACATCATCTTGGAAATGTTCTTTGTAGACCTCTTTGGCTTCCTGGATTTTCTCTTTGGTTACTACTTTACCTAAAAGAATATACATGTCCTGTTTACATTTCTAACGGTGCATTCTGTGAGTTGCTGAACTGTCATAGAATTAATAACTTTGGCTATTTCACCCATTCTATGGATTAAAAATATAACTAAGAGGTTAAATGACTCACCCAGAGTCAACAGTAGAGTCAGAAAAGGAGTTTGTACTTCTAATCACTCAAAGTATAAATGTTAATTTATTGTAAAAGCAGATGTGTAATAGAAAAAACTATTACTTGCATAGCTTTTAAAAATTATACTAATTTTTTCTCTTGATTAATTTTGATACTTTTCAACTCTGAGATGACTCAAAAGCTTCTTACATCCAAATGAACCTCCTCACTTTGTTCATAAAGAATGTGACACCTTCAGGGTTGATAAGCCAGTAATTTCCACAATTACTAAAGGTCTGCCACCACAAACAACACACTTTTAATTAACTTTTCTTATCCGTAAATGAGGATAAAAGTCGAGTACCCACTTATGTGATGGTTGTGAGAACAAAATGAGTTAAGACATATGAACGACTTACAATAATGCTGGCCTAGAATAGGTAATCAATACATTTTAGTTATAATTAATAATGAATAATATTTTACAAAGTTCTTAAGTTGTATGGCTAAATTAAAGTGTGCTATCAGTCTCTGGTAACTTAATACAAGATAACTAGTAAACTCATTTAAAACATCTTGGGGCCAGGCGTGGTGGCTCATGTCTGTAATCCCAGCATTTTGGGAGGCCAAGGCAGGCAGATCACTTGAGAGCTCAAAAGTCTGAGATGAGCCTAGCCCACATGGTGAAACCCTGTCTCTACAAAAAATACAAAAAGTAGCCAGGCATGGTGGTGCGAGCCTGTGGTCCCAGTTACTTGAGAGGCTGAGCAGGGAGGATCGCAGGAGCCTGGGAGATGGAGGCTGTAGACAGCCAAGACTGCGCCACCGCACTCCAGCCTGGGTGACTGAGTAAGACCCTGTCTAAAAAAAACAAAACAAAAAAACTTTGGTATTAAGTATAAGACTATCTGAACTGCCTAACCTTAAAAGAGTCAAGATTACAGAAAAGAGTTATTTGCCTAAAATTCAGCTTACTCTGTATTCAATTCTGAAATTATGTTTAATTCAAAAGATTAAAGATAAACTTTTCCAACATGTGTTTGGGAACTGTTTTCCCCCTAGAAACACCATTACAAAAATGGATTAGAAATGGCCTTCAAATAAGAAAGCACAGAAATTGTTTGGGGGATTTTTGTTTTAATATGCATTTGCAACTAAGTCCAGAGACACAGGTAGTTTTTAAAAACAGGTCTTGACTAAAGTATAAGAAACCAGATTAGCCTCCAAAAATTACTGACTTTTCTAAACTCATTTCAAAACTTTTATTTTGGCTAGGCGCCATGGCTCACGCCTGTAATCACAGCACTTTGGGAGGTGGAGGTGGGTGGATCACCTGAGGTTGGGAGATCAAGACCAGCCTAACCAACATGGAGAAACCCCATCTCTACTAAAAATACAAAATTAGCTGGGTGTGGTGGGGCATGCCTGTAATCCCAGCTACTCGGGAGGCTGGGGCAGGAGAATTGCTTGAATCCAGGAGGCGGAGGTTGCAGTGAGCTGAGACTGTGCCATTGTACTCCAGCCTGGGCAACAAGGGCAAAACTCAAGTTTCCAAAAAAACAAAAAACCTTTTATTTCAGAAAACTTTTCTCATACTTAGAACATCAAACACAAACACACCAAATTATAAGATTTAATGCATCCAAATTAACAGATTTGTTAGAGTAATAAGCAGTGTTTAAAATATACTAGGAAAAATAGTACCTTTTAAGTACTTATTAAGAATGTACTGCAACCCATAAAATACTGTTTCCTCGTATTTCACCTTCCTTAATTTGGAGTTTTCTGTCTTCTTTTCACGGCATTCAAAGTAGGAATAAACTTTGCTTGTGTTGGGTGGATATTGTTTATAGTGAGTAACCTATGTAAAGAAAAACACTTCTGTCAGAAAACACTGATGAGCAGACTATAAATCACAACAGAAAAGGCTTGAAGTTACTCCAAAACCAGAGAAACTATACTTCTTGTTTGCTATTAACCAGTTTCTTTTCCTGGCTAAACCAAACAAAAAACAAGTATCTTACTAAGATATTTTCATAGTTCAGTATCTTAAAACCACAGGAGAGCATTAAATTTTACATACAAGCACATTAAACCTACTACAAGACCTCTAGGTTGGAAAACTATTTCATTTGGTTCTGGGGAATAGTCCTTTCATCCAGGCAAAGAGAGAGAGAAGCAGCTGCCTAAAGGGCAAAACAATGAACTGAAAGACAGCAGAATTTGGTACTATTAATATCTCAATGCGATATGTTCCAAAAGTCAATGACTTATCATGACTACCTCACTTGTACATAGTGACACTATGAAAACCTGGATGACAGCAACAGCAGCGGCAGCAAAGGAAAAAAATCCTGTTTTGTAATCTCTTTTTCTCAAATCATCCACCTAATTGGAAAATAAATTCTTATACAATGAAACATCAAATCCTTATGAGTTTAAAATATGAAGAGGTCTTCCTTAAGCACAAAATTCTTTTCCATGAACTTGGGTAAGAGCCACTATGTAAAAAATTTATCTGCTTTTGTTTTAAGAAAAAGCAAAAAGTGAGTGTTCATTATACTTTGAATTTATTTCCATGTTTTAACCATATTAAAACATTTTACCAATAAAAAATAAAGTGGAAGAATAATGTGTATTTTCCCAATTTCAAGACGAGGAATAATAGTGCCTTAAGGTACAGGGTGAATCATGGCAATGGTGGAATAAATCTTTGCAGACCATTTTTCATGAGTGATCACTGTGAACATAAACCATTTTTCCTGTTTAGCTTTGATCTCAAGTTTAGGAAAGTCAATGCTGTCTTTGGGTGCACAGTCTCAATCTCAGTAAAACTTGGCTCTATCCTCAAGAATCTTCATAGCTTCGTACAAGAATCCTAAGATGAATATATTCCCATTGATGTTTCTGAATGAATGTGCTGTTTCCTTGCCAATGGTAGCATACTTGCAACTCTACAAAAATAGCCCCTAATGCAGCACACAGACAACCTTGGAGGTAAATCTTTATAGTAACAGGTGATCTGAGAGTTTAAGTCAAGCAGGAGACCTAGAGCTTTCTGTTTTCCTCAGGTACAACAGATAGCGATGTACTTAAAGGTATAGGGAAGTCTCATCAAAACCCAGAAGTATATGTTAGGGCTTATTAAGGTTAGAATCCAGGGGCTGATCCCACTTTAATAAAATTTAAGAAGTAGCTAAGCAAGATTCATTCATGCTGTAATACAGAATCTACAGCAATGAAATTTATGTCAATTCACTAAAATGCAAAAACAAATATTTACGAATGAGTCTGTAGTAATAAATAGGACCACTACTTCAACTACTTATGAAACTGAAGAAAAAGACACCTCTACCTAAAAACACACCTAACATGTTATCTAAAAATTAAAATATCCAGTTTACAATGTAAATAACTCCAACTTCTTTAGTGGGACTACTTTAAGTAGTGAAGTAGAAGAAAAGCACACATGATGAAGTAAAACTTGAAAAAAGGTGTGGATCTTATAGCACAAGTTTCTAAGTCTGATTCATAGTTTATTTCTCAATAGTTTGACCTTTACTGTTCAGATACTTAATGGTGCATTCTATATCAGATTTAAAATTACTAGAAGGCAAGTTATTTTCTTTTTCTGAGAAGACGAAGAGTCAAATCTAAATGGAAATGTCTCTAAGCTATTTAACTCCATATCTCGGTCTAAAAGTATACTAAAAATTTTCCTTTATACAAATATAGCTCCAATTCTGGACAGTAATTAAATATTTACAATTTTAAAACTTCTGCTATGTTTTCTAATTATAGTACTTTACAACCTACCTTTACTTAGAATGCTTTCTCTGAAAACAAATATTCAAAATACAAAACTGTCTAAACTGCTTCATTAGAAACAAAGTATGAACTCTAAAAATCTTTGGAGAACCTTAAGAGTATTGTTTTAGAATACAGCCAATGAATCTATTATCTAGGCAAACTTGCAGATAATTAGCCAAGAAACACCATTTATTAACCATCTACTAACACCCAACAAGTTTACAAAAGAATACAGAGCATGTTTAGGTCTACTTATAGAGGCATATATGCATGTTGTTTAATGGGAAAGTTTTTAAAGCAGAGCTTTTTAAGAAAATATTTCTAACAATATACTCAAAAGGATTTATAATGATTCTAGTTTTGCTAGTTTACTGTCCTCTTCATTGCACTTTCTCCTAAACAGGCCATTTTGAATCTTCACCAGAACATGGAATAATATAGCATAAATTCAAATCAACTGTTATTTTATAAATACTTCATTCACAAATATATACTCTGTACCTACTTCAGACACTGAGGATGAGAAAGAAAATAGACTGACATGGTCTCTATTTTCACAGGACTAATAAGTGCTGAAGAAAGAAGAAAAAAATAGATAAACTAAGTAATTTCAGATCAAGATAGATGCTATGAAAATGTAAGAGAATGATGGGCTAGAGGGGACCAAGAAGACTTCTTTGAGAAGGTGACATATGAGCAAGACCTAAATGACAAGGGTACAGGACATGCTTTGGCATAAGGGACAGAACAGAAGGCAGGCCAGTGTGGTAGGTACTTAAAAGTATGGTGGCGGGGTGGGGACAGTAAGTACACAATAAGGTCAGAAGTAGGCAGAAAAGAGATCATGTAAGGCTTATAGGCTACCCCAAGGAGCCTGGATTTTATGCCAAGTGCAATGGGAAGCCATTATGCTTTAAGCTGGGGTGAATATGACATGATTCACCTTTTAAAAGGATCAGCCTGGTGGTGGGGTGGATAAGAATGGATTAGAGGGTGACTAAAGAGTGCAGGAGTTAGGGGCTATTAGGTTAGACAGGAGAATTCGCCCAGTGTTTTTGGAGGTAAAGGGGAACTAGGCTGGTAAATTGGATGTGGAAGATAATGAGGGGGAAGAATTAATACCTCCTACACTTTTGGTTTGAGCAATTGCATTAATAATAGCGCCATTTATGGAGATGGAGAAGGCTGTCAAATGGTAGGGAAATGAAGTGCTGAATTTTAAATGTTAAGTAATACCAACAAAAAGTTTCATAGTATTCTAAAGTAAACACAAAAAGACAGCTCTTAAATCATGTTAACTTTTTAGCACTGACTTGACTTCTATTACTAAAGAAAATGGTTCTGCAATAAATACAAAATTATTCAGTAGATGTAAACAAAACAAAATACCTAATAAGATCCCAGCAAACCTTACCAGTGAAAATGCTTCCTAAAGTGGCATGGCCCTCCTGCTGCTAAAAGACCACCTGAACATCAATACATATGTGGTAAAGAACTGGCCGGGCGCGGTGGCTCATGCCTGTAATCCCAGCACTTCGGGAGGCCAAGACAGGTGGATCATGAGGTCAGGAGATTGAGACCATCCTGGCTAACACGGTGAAACCCCGTCTCTACTAAAAATACAAAAACTAGCCAGGTGTTGTGGCACGTGCTTGTAGTCCCAGCTACTCAGGAGGCTGAGGCAGGAGAATCGCTTGAACCCGGGAGGTGGAGGTTGTAGTCAGCTGAGATTGCACCACTGCACTCCAGCCTGGGCAACAGAGTGAGACTCCATCTCAAAAAAAAAAAAAAAAAAAAGAGAACAGGCACACACAGAAAAATGTAGTTATTTTAACATAACTCTCTAGTTGTGTGATTAATTTACTTCATGAAAGGATAAACTTCTAAAAATTATTACATACTAAATAACAGTAACTGGTATTATTTTAATGTCTAGAACAAAAAGGGTCTAGCCCTAAGTCAAATAATAGACAGCTTTTTCCATTAAGGAGTGCTGGCCAACCAAGTGTATCAAAAAATTGTATTCCCAAGGCTAAATATCCTTGTTTCAAGTATGACAGTTTAAAAAAAAAAAGTATGAGATATGACACATATATTTTAGTTGAACAGAATCCTTTTGGGAGAAGAAAGCCTAGTTTTCTCTAGATGCTTCTCTAGATGTTCCATAGGGCTGATTTGATGTCTTAGGGTTGATTTGAAGATCTTTCCTCCCACAATGGGATCACATGATCAAATGCAAGTACTACTACCTTACTTTTTCAGTTATACTTTTAACTGCTAAAAAATCACAAGCCAATATTTAAAAAATGAGCTGTATATGTAAGATCACATGGGATAACATACCCAAGGTCACAGGGCAAGTTATGTTAGCTATATAATATCTAAGGGCAATCAGAAGAGGATACACTCTGCCCAACACTGGCTAAGACTTACTGCTGCTTCAAAGCCAATGTGCTACAAACAGCAAAAACTGCAACCGAGTCTTCTTTTCAGTATTATTTAAGATTTCTTAAGCCCTGGAAATCTGTTGCCCCCAAAAATAATTCACTGCTATTTGGCTTTGAAGCAACACTCACTCATAAATATGACTTAAGGATTTTGGGTTATATTATTTTGGGGAAGGAGAGAAATTGCAAAACCACCTATAATCATATTGCCTCTTCCCTTAAAACCTCTTGCATTGAGTTTCTAATGACTTGTATCTCTTTTGCCACACCTTTAAACCAGATTTCATTACCTCACAATGAGAACACTGCTTAATTATTAATAACCTAAATTAATCTCCCTATGAAGTATATTCATGATTTATATCTATTTTATTTATGTTGCTCAAGTTTTTCCTATAATTTATAACATAAAACAATGGAAAAATTGAAATAAATGGACAATGTCACATATATCTTTATGAAAGCATAGTCTCTGGAGTACAAGCTGCAACAGTACCCCACTCATGAGGCTCAGGTTGCCTCGGGAGCCACCGTGACAATACCGAAGCATCCGCTCAGAAGCAGTGAAGGACAAGCAACAAAAATTTGTTATTCGGCCGTTGGAGGAAGCAAAATTTTCTTTTTTTGAAAAAAAGGTGCCTTGAATTCCTCATCACCAAATATAAATTGCACATCTCTTTGAAACTTCTATGAAATCAACTTCCCTCCATCCTGGATTTCAAAATACTACTTATTTTTGTCTTCTTTTATAATACCCAGTAGGTGACCAATATGTATTAAATGAATGGTTAAAACTATGCTGAATTCTAGATAACCAGCTTACAGATGACCCTTTGAGAAGCAACCTACACAGGACAGCACATTTCATTACTAATGGGTAATATGGTTTAAACTGTGTCCTCCTTATTTCTAACAAGAACCAGGATGAAAACAGAGGAACCACATTTGTCTGTGTCCTTAATTTCTTCCTATATACAATAAAGTATGAGGTTACAGAAGTGAATGTATATACTTCAAATGCTCCTTTGGTCCAAATTGTTCTGGACTCTCTTGACAGGATACAAGACAAAACAAAATTCCCATTGTCATGTGCTTGGCTACCATACCATCTACTTGCAAAATAACTTTTGTAGTGCTTAGGCAATCAATTATTCTTCCTTCAGTTTTAGAAGAAATCAACAATATTTTGCTCTCTTCATCAACACATTTAAAACTACTAGAGTTCCCAACTTTGGCCAACAGTTTGTAAGCACTGATAAGGATATGTAACATTCTCATGTAATTTCTAAGTAAGTTTCATTACTCCTAACCTCAAGATAATCATTTTTGTTCTTTTTGCTAGATAAAAAGACAAAAATGTAAAACAGGTTATAAGGACCCCTAAAAACATAAGGGAAATGAAACTTAAGACTTAAATGTGACTGTGGAATACACAATCTATTTCAGCATACTGCGGTAAGCCACTGGTATAAAACGTATCAACTTGATTGAATCCTCTAGAGGTGATTTTTGGGGAAAAAAATGAAAAATCTAAGATGAAAATATTCTGAAGTTTCATATTATAAAGGAGATAAAACATACCAGCCTAACTTGAAAGTTTACTTCAAAAGTAAACTTTATTAAATAGGTGCAAATTCTAATAGTGCAATTAAGTATGGCTCACTAGATTAGAAACCTTTAAGGTAATTCACTATTCTAACAGCACCCCATAAAACTGATGTTAAAGCAATTTTACATTCCTTATGTATAATGGTTAGAGGAACTGCAAACGAAAGGAAGTTGCACTCCTCCTTGTTTTTAAAATTTAGACTAATCAACCTCCCTTTACATTTGGCTAACACGTAAAAAAAAATCTGACAATTATTTTAGATTTAGTTAAGAAAAAAATTCTACAAAATACGAACGAGGCTATTCTAAAATCACTATTTAAAATTTTGAAAACACTATGATTGAACCAAGAGAACACAACAAGAGGTTTTAGGACCAAGTAAAGGACCATAGTTAGGGTATTATCACGTATACTTGACAATGTTATCAAGGATCATACTTGATAGTGTTCGAATTTTGCAATACTTTAAACTTGCATCTAAAAGACAACTTGTTGATGGATCTTGGCTCGATTTCAACAATCTAAATATATAAACAGCATTTTAAGCTGATTGGAAAGAGACAAAATTTAAGTAAAATGGAATTCTCTAAAATACTTTCTCGGAATATCGAAGGAGGGCTAAAAACAAAGGGGAAAAAAAAGAATCAAAACAAAAACATGAGAGTACTATGTTTTACCACTGTATTCCAAAACCACTGTTGCTCAAGTAAAATTTACTTTACCTCTTCCCTTTACTACCGCGTGCTTCCTATCAACTGAATGTGGCAGCTACCCACGCAAAGTGTTCAAGGGGCATGTGAACGCAACGTTGTGCCATTCCCTCTCCACAAGTTCTCTAGGGTTAAAACTACAGTTCCTTTAAATCCTCGTGTTTCACTTTCCTTTTCACAGAAATCCTAGTGACCCTAAAGCAGTTAAGAGAAGTGACTCTAAAGCAGTTAAGAGAAGATCGGCCTCTACACCCAGGGATAAGGAGCACGAGCAATCACTAGGTGCGAAGGAGTTTGAAACGGAGCCCGGCGGAGTGGGATAGGGGTATCCAGCACGGCTACTGGGGCCAGGCGAGTGTCCGCCGCGCCGGAGCAGCAGACAGAGGACCGCAGCTGCTCCGGCGCCCGTGCCAGGACTTCTCCCACCT
Organism: Piliocolobus tephrosceles; assembly: GCF_002776525.5. NCBI lineage: Eukaryota > Metazoa > Chordata > Mammalia > Primates > Cercopithecidae > Piliocolobus > Piliocolobus tephrosceles. The sequence goes on from NC_045441.1 coordinate 98,884,758, forward strand.
CGCCCCCTGGAAGACTTACCTGCCCAGCCAGGGGCGAGGGCGCCGGGCCGGCTCGGCGGGGAAAGCCCCGCTCACTCTCCACTGCGGGTCCCCGGGGCCGTTACCTAACTGGTCCCAGCTCCAGGCCAAGAGGCCGCGCTTCAGGGGAGGGCGTGCACTCGCCGGCGACGCCCAAGCCCGGAGCACCGAAGCACCGGAGCCCGGGAGTCCGCTGGGGCCCGCCTCAGACCCCCGCCGCGCCCCCGCCGCCGCGCGTCCCCAGGCCCCGCCTCCACCGCCCAGCCCTGCATCCTCCTCCAGCCACCTCCTGCCCACTGCAGCACCTCCTCACCTGCCCCAGCCGCCGCAGCCCGCGCCTCACCCGGGCCTCCCCGCGCCGCGACCCTAGCCCCACTCCCAGCCGCCCCCGCCCCCGAGCCGCGCGCTCGCCTCCAGCGCGCCCCGCTCCTCGCTCCTCGTCACCTACCCCCGCCCCGAGCTTTACCTTGTAGGAGTCGGTGGCCAGGAGGATGTTGAACTCGGCTTCTGCCGCAGCATTCATCTCGGGCCGGAGGGCAGGGGCCGCGCGCCGCGAACTCCCCGGCGCGGCTGCGAGGAAGGAGAAAAATGGGCTTCACCGCGCTCCGTTGCTTAAGTCACTGCTCGGTCTGAGGAGGAGGGGGAGAGGAGGGGGAAACGGAGAGAGGGGAGGGGTCAGTGGAGGGCGGGCCCGGGAGCCGTGACGCGGCGCGGGTGACGGCGGCAGCTGCTCGCGTGCTCGCAGTCTGGGAGCTCTGGAGGCCTCGCCACCTCGGTTCCCCCGCCCTCACCCCATCACCCTCGCGGGGCCGAGAAAGGGCGGGGCGCGGCCGCGCTTGCGCAGTGCGCAGGGGGCGGGGCGGGGAGGAGGACGTGAGGCACGCGCTCTTCCTCCGAGACGCCAGCCCCGGGAAGCTGGAGGCAGCGGGGCCGCCCCGGCGCGTGACCCGGGCGCTCGCCTGAGTTCGAGTCCCCGGCCCGGGGGCGGGGGGGCGGGGCCTGGAGGGGGCGTTCCCAGCCTCGGCCCTCCCAGAGGAGTCGGTTCGCCCGCCCCTCCTGGGACCTTCCGTCTTACCCAGTCCTGGCCGGTTTTCTGAGTCCTCCTGAAGTCACACCACCCGGCTGGAGAGCCAGGAGCTTCCTACTCCCCATCTCCCCGTCCACCACGCGCAGTTACTCACCTTTGTCTCCAGCCTGGATTAAGGATCCAGCCTTTCGCCTCCATCCCTCTTGTCCCTCCTGATTCTCCTGACCCTGTCTTTAAGATCCCAGGAGCTGCGGTGAGGAGTGAGGCTGAGGGGCCCCTTTCATCTGACGCAGCGACTCCGCTTTCCTCTGGCGGCTCTATGGCTGAGCTCTTTGATCCTTTGAGGGATGGTTTGACTTTCCCCGAGCAAAGAGCCTGCGTTGAATAGCGGGGATGGAATTCAGAACTCACAGACAGTGAGGGGACAAGACCTAATTGAACCGAGTATTGCCGGGAAGGAAAAGGCAACCGGCCAAGCCTTTGACAGGGTGCGAAACGGACTTTTATCATCGTTGTAGTCTTTAAATCCTGGAAAACGAGTTGGCAACCCCCAAATAAAGAAGTGTAATGACGTCGGATGACTTCACCCAAATACAGACCATTCCAAGAAAGACTTGCGCAGTTGTCATGCATGTTTGCGTTTTTGCATAAAACGAAGATTCCCTTTGTCCGCATGTTTAATAGCTTAAAAATAAAATGAGGTTTTTATCGGATACAAGTAGCCAGGAAAAAGTGATACAGTGAAAACGATTACAGGATCTTTGTAGACTTGTCTTTCAAGTTATTAGAAGTCTCATTCTATCTGGGGGCAGTGATGGTGATTGTGGTAGTGGAACTTGTGAATTGAGATTCATCTCGGAACGGGAGGCACGGCTGAGGCTTCTAATAAAGACAACTTCAGTCTACACTGTGTCTTGAAGTCAGTATCTATTTTTGACAATCACGTCCATCTACACCTAGATACAACACAGGGCAAAGATCATGGAAGTGGAAGGTATCCCCAGGCACTCACCAATGTAGTAAATACTAATACACTTAGAATTATTTTCAGCAACGAGGTTTGAAACAAGAGGGCTTATTTATTTATTGGTTGATCTTCCCTGTGTTTTACTGGGGAAAATTATTTGTGCACGCATTTAAACAAATTATTATTGTTTTGAGACAGAGTCTCGCTCTCCCGCTCAGGCTGGAGTGCACTGGCGCGATCTCAGCTCACTGCAAGCTCTGCCTCCTGGTTTCACACCATGCTCCTGCTTCAGCTTCCCGAGTAGCTAGGTCTATAGGCGCCCGCCACCACACCCAATCAATGTTTTGTATATTTGGTAGAGATGGGATTTCACCCTGTTAGCCAGGATGGTCTTGATTTCCTGACCTCATGATCCTCCCGCCTCAGCCTCCCAAAGTGCTGGGATTACAGATTTGAGCCACTGCGCCCGCCCTAAACAAATTATTTTTTAATATTTGATTTTGGGAGGTCTTTTTATATTACTTGAAGGAGTACAATTCAAAGAAGGAAAAAGATCATTTTTGTCCTTAATTTGGTGTTTCTTCCTTCATTTAAAATTTATGTAACCTACTTTACTTATAGTACAAATTCTTATTTGTTTAGCTTCCTGGAATTCATGTATCTATAAATGACCACTGTTCTATGCTGCTTTATAGAGAAAAGAAAAGGACTCTGATTATAATGTGGGCTTTGTTTATGGTAGTATTTTTTTCAAGATGCAAAATTTGATCTTGCAATCTTTGAGTTGAATTTGCAGTTTTAAAATAAAAAGGTCTTGGCCGGCACGGTGGCTCACGCCTATAATCCCAGCACTTTGGGAGGCGGAGGTGGGTGGATCATGACGTCAGGAGATTGAGGCCATCCTGGCTAACACGGTGAAACCCAGTATCTACTAAAAATACAAAAAATTAGCTGGGCGTGGTGGCGGGCGCCTGTAGTCCCAGCTACTCGGGAGGCTGAGGGCAGAGAATGGCGTGAACTCGGGAGGTGCAGCTTTAAGTGAGCCAAGATCGCGCGACTGCATTCCAGCCTGGGGTGACAGAGTGAGACTCTGTCTCAAAAAAAAAAAAAAAAAAAAAAAAAAAAATAATAATAATAATAATAAAAGATCTTATATCTGTGCAAATAAAAAATATTATTGTATTGACATTGCTTGTTAAATTAAGGAGTGAGGCCTGCGCACTATTAGTAATATGATTCCTCACAGTAGTCTACAGAGGAAAAAAATGACAATGAAGTCATGTTACCAATAGGACAATCATCATTTGCCTGAGATAGAAATAGGCACATTCTCTATGTAACTACATGCTTAAGCTGGACCAATTCAGAATTAATTGGGGTTTAGAACTATGAAATTATCACTGAAAACAGAGCCAAGATTTCATTTTGAAATGGCCTCCCCTGAAAGACAATTTAACAGCTAGCATTTAAGGCTGGATGTGGTGGCTCACGCCTGTAATCCCAGCACTTTGGGAGGCTGAGACAGGCCAATCGCTTGAGCCCAGGATTTCGAGACCAGCCTGGGCAACATAGTGAAAACCCGTTTCCACAAAAAATACAAAAATTAGCTGGGCGTGGTGGCGTGTGCCTTTAGTCTCAGCTTCTCTGAAAGGAGGCTGAGGTGGGAGGATTGCCCGAGCCTGGGGAGGTTGTACCATGTAAAGGACCTGAGAAACTGTTTTTCATAGGTCACAACAACATGACAAATAATAACACATAGACTCAAACGGGCCCCCTCACTAGATTCAAAGCCCTGTTTATACCATTAGCAGTCAGGCATTGCCAATTGGGCATGCAGCTCCTTGTATCTCTCCCTCAGAGTGCTATGAAAGACCTAGGGCTCATATTTGTTCAGGCAAAGTGAGTGTATCTGTGCCACTCCTGTTGCCACACACCCCTGCAGACAGCCATGGCTGCACCTTTCTATTTCAGTTGCCTCAGATACTACAATCTGACCTGAATTGACCTCAGTAAAAAACATTGGTGAAGTAGGCATGGAACTTACCTGCCTGTAACCCTTGACAATGGTCTTATCCATCTCCCTTTATCATCTCCTCTAGACTCACCAATTAGCAACAATTGTCACAAAGACAAATGTAAAAAGAGAGCTTTGAAAAATTAAACTTGGACTTTTTTTCTTATTCAAACTTCCAAGGCCCTTTGGGAACCTTCCAGAGTTTTAATTTCCTAGGAAAAGGCCTCATCCACAGAAAGCCATGGTCTTCATAGATTCAATGATTTATCAGTGCTACATTCTATAATGACTCAGTCAGCTAAGCCTGTACCACCACACAAAGAGACACACAGGAAACTATGAAGTCCTCGTCTAAAGGTACAAAAGTGATAGAGCAACTGTCATCCACACACAGTAAAAATGAGTGCACATGTATAGACTGTCCACAGACATTCCACTGCAAAAATGTAATTATACCCTTTCTATAGTGTCTTTGTAGTCTGCACTCTCCTAACCAGCAATGCTGAGTCGATCATCTATCTGATGTGAAACTGTCTTCAAATCTCACACAGGACGTCTATCGGAATCTATGTTTGCTGCATGACAAGTCTTGATTTTCCCGTCTCTATTAGTTGTGTTTTTGTTTTCCGATAAATTCAAGTATACATTTTTCTAATTCCAACCAAATTCAATGGGAAATAAAGAAAAGCAAAAATGAAAGGTTTAAATTCACCTTTAAAAGCAAGGTAAATGTGCACATTATGATGCAACATGTGGGGATTCAGATGTCATCATGACTTACAAATTTTGCTAATGGCCACTTATTTAAGATTCACTAGCCCAAATCAGTGACTGAGAGAATAAGACTGTTCGAAGTATATAGACACGTCAAGAGCTTTGAAATCAGTGTTTTCTTAAATGAGGTCTGCTTATCACTGATGTACATGAAATACCTATCAGTGGTACTAAGATACATGTTTTTGTCTTTAATAATTATGTATTTATCTTAAATGAGTTTCGTTTTGTTTGCTTTTTGAGATGGAGTCTCACTCTCTCACCCAAGCTGGAGTGCTGTGGCATGATCTTGGCTCACTGCAACCTCTACTTTCCAGGTTCAAGCAATTCTTGTGCCTCAGCCTCTTGAGTAGCTGGGACTACAGGCACATACCACTATGCTTGGCTAACTTTTATACTTTTAGTAGAGAAGGGGTTTCAGCATGTTGACCAGGCTGGTCTTGAACTCTGGACCTCAAGTGATCCGCTCACCTTGGCCTCCCAAAACGCTGGGATTACAGGCATGAGCCACTGCCTCTAGCCTCTAATGAGAATTAAAAAATGTAACTAGCACATAAAACCTGTATTATTACTTAGGATGAAGCTGAAGGAGGTGGGCACTCAGACTGGTGAACTTTACTATTTCTTTTCCTTACACTTCCCTAGCCTATATGCTGTTTTCACATCCTCCATATAAGACTGGTTTTCTTGAGGAAGCTGAACATGAAAGGCTATATATTGTCTGATTCCATTTTTCTGAAGTTCTGGAAAGGGCAAAGGTATAATGAAAGAGAGCAGATCAGTGGTTGTCTGAGACTGGGATTATGAGAAGCAGAACGACTGCAAAGAGGTCTGAGGAAATTTTTGGGGTGATGAGAATGATATATGTGGTTATACAACTGTATGCATTTGTCAAAATTCATTGAATTCTGAGCTTAAAATTGGTGAATAGCATATACATTAGATCTTAATAAAACTGAACTAAAAAAAGACTGATTTTCTTGTAATCATTTTAAATATTTTCCCCTCTTCTCCCATTTTGTTTCCTCTGTTTCCATTCTCATCTTCTGTTGTTACCATGTTGCTTTACATGATAGGGGATGAGCACCATTTTTGCCCTCCTCCAAGGAAGGATAGTTGTTGGAGTTGCTGAATGTTTTCAGATGCCAAAAGGAGTCTGAAAAATCCTGCTATTGAGTAGGAAGCAGAAAAGGGAACAATCTCAATATGACTCAATTCAAGACGAATCTATGAACACCTAGTATACAGACAGTACCATACAAAGAAGCACTGGAGGACTTTAAAAAGAAACGTTATATTTTCATCAGCTCTTTTTTCCAAGCAAGTGTGAAATGACTGGGGTCTGGAGTGGGGAGTGGGAGACACAACAGTATAGGTAGTTAATTCATTATTCCCAGGAAACTCAGCATTTGAGTCAATCAATATAAAGCTGCACATGGACATAACACATGACTACAGGCACAGTGTCTCAGGAGCAATTAAGACCTGAATAATCATAAACCAGTCCCTACCCAGTTTCCACACCCTGGACTCTTCTAGATCAAGACCTGCCCCACCTGTGAAACCTTAAACTGCAGCAGTGCATTTCTTGATCAGTTCATCCTGCCTTTCTAGGTCATTCACTCCCCTCCCAATACACCTCAACTTAGCTCCCAAGATTTTTGTCTCTTGCTCAGCATTTGCCCACATGGCTTCCTTTCTTATTGCCTAGCCAGACCCTATTCCTTCATATTGTCAACATCATCTCTGGCTCCTGTGTCTCCTAGCCCTCCGGCCCCCCAGATCCTTGCCTTTTTTGCTCTTAGAGTATCCGGGAGACTGAGCACTGATAGGGAACATAGCCATGAGGTTGCCAACCATAGTGACACATGTAATGCTGACAGGCAATCCATGTATTTCCCCCATTCAGCTTTCCTTCTCTTTTTGTTTAGTGGTGATTTGAAATATTTACCTCTCTCCTCAAACTCCTTACCTTCAAACAACTTTCTCTCAGCAGATGATGTAGTCCCCTATGCCGGTAAGAAAAACCAAGGCCATCAGGTGGAAATTCTCTAAACTATAATATCTACAAGACCAAAGGTCTGTCTTATCTAGAGGTCTATGAGAAAAGTGTAGCACCAGGCAAAAAGTAGGAGCTTACTCAATATTTATTGAATGAATGAAGGAGCAACTTTTTTTTTACCAGCAAAAGCAGGATGGCCCAGTAGTAGATTATATTGTTTGCCCACAGTCAAAGCCCCTGTCTACTGGGTTGTTCTCCATATTCATAGGCCCTCTCTATGTCCCTGTTCTGGTGAACTCAGACATGAACGTGGGAGTTGCTCCGGCCATGAAATGTGTACTGAGATGGTGTGGTTCCCTTTCCAGCAGCAGCTTTAAGAGCTTGTGCATGGTTTGGCATTCTCTCTTTTCCTTCTGCCATCAGGACTGCAGTATTCCCGATAGGAGCCGATACTCTCACTTAAATCCTGAAATGTGGACAACATGGAATCAAGTCAGAGCCAACCAGTTCTGGACATGGGTATGAGTGAGAAAGAAATCTTTTCTGTTGTAAGCCACAGAGATTGTGGGATTGTTGCCACAGTATGACCTGGTTAACCTTGACAGGTACAGGGCTCCACACACACTGTTTTCTTTCTTCTCCTGACTTAGGAAGTGAAGTGTTCCTCCTTTTGCCCCAGGTTAATCTCCCCAACCCCCACCAGTCTCGTTGGGTCCCTTAACTCAGTTGTCACTTCTCTCTTCTGAACTTTCAAGCACTCCCTTTCTGTTGACTTCTCCTTAACACATAGACATATTTGAATATCTCCCATCTTAACAAAGCCAAATAAATAATCAAACTCTTCTTAGACACCACTTCCTTTTCCAGTTATCACAACTTCTATTTTTCCAAAAAAGAGGTTTCCACCTCCCATCTGTACTTTCTTTTCTTACCTATTTTCTTAGTCTATGTGGCTGTGGCACTGACACTTTGGCCATACAAGTGAAACAGCCAGGTGAGCGGGCGTCCCTGGAGAAACTCCAACCAGCCTGCTCACTGAGGTGGAGCCTTGGGAAGTTTACATCCTTTGCAGTGGGGAGACACTGACCTTGCGAGAGTCCCGGTTTCCCGCTTTTCTTCCTTTTCACCCAATAAAACCCTGTCTTACTCACCATTCAAATTGTCTGAGAGCCTGAATTTTCATGGCTGTGAGACAAAGAATGCCGTCTTTAGCTGAACTAAGGAAAAGTCCTGCAATGCAAGCTAGCAGACCCAATGGTTATATTTTGCAGATATTGACTAGTAACACCAGGAAAAAAAATAGTTTGTTGTCTTTGCCTCTTCTAACCATTATTCCCATTTTTTTCCTCTGAAACCAGGGTAAGAGAGTATTTTCTCCAAAGGAAAGCTGAACATACTATTACTTCACGATAGTACAGCATGGAGCTTGGCTGTAGGTTCCAGGAGAAATCACTGTTACCTACCTCAAAATTTACACACACAATGTGGAGTCCTAGGCCTAGGCCTAGGCCATGCACCTCTTTCTTTCCAGATGGTTCATCTATAACATCTGTCAATCAGAGGGTAGGGGACTTTGTGTATCCCATATTTGTCTGGGATGTTAATCATATTAGACTGTCCTGGGGCCATGTATCAGTCCCAAAATACTTTTCTCTATTATTCATAGAATGTCGGGGGGCTCCTCATGCAAAGAAAGATGCCCGTGGCCTGCTCTGAAATTCGGAATTTTAGAGTTAGACACATGGACTGGATTCTCCACAGATATGTTACACTATAAGTTGCATGTAAGGAAATTGATCTGCTCTTCAAATTTATTTAAACTCAGTAAGAATGAACATGGCACTATCCTAAAAACTGACAGAATGTGTGTACATACTGTTTAATTAAAATAACCCAACGTAATTAAAGCCCCTGGCTCTTGCCAAGGGTTTTTAAATGTTCTCTTCTGCTCAACTGCACCTATGATGCTATAGACACATAATCATCATTCTAGATTTTCTTTTGTTTCCCCAGGTCATAACAACTTTGTGGAACAATTTGTTTAACAAACACAATGGTTTAGGACTTAAAGTCCTCTCTTTCCCTTCCAAATTATCCCAGCCCCTCTGATACAGTTTGGATTTGTGTCTCTGCCCAAATTTCATGTTGAATTGTAATCCCCAGTGTCGGAGGAGGGGCCTGGTGGGAGGTGATTGGATCATGGGGGTGGATTTTCCCCTTGCTGTTCTCGTGATAGTGAGTGAATTCTCACAAGATCTGGTTGTTTAAAAGTGTGCAGCACCTCCTCTCTTCTCTCTCCCTCCTGCTCCAGTCACATAAGACCTGCCTACTTCCCTTTTGACTTCTGCCATGATGCTAAGTCTCCTGAGGCCTCCACAGCTATATTTCCTGTACAATCTATAGAACCATGAGCCAATTAAAGCTTTTATTTATAAATCATCAGTCTCAAGTAGTTCTTTATAGCAGTGTGAGACTGGACTAATACACCCTCCCTTCTCACTGTCTCTAAGACAGGGGTTCCCAATCTCTGAACTGTGGATTGGTACCCATCAGTGGCCTGTTAGGGACCCTGTGGCAGGTGTACCCTAGGAGGTGAGCAGTAGGCAAACAAGCACTACTGCCTGAGCTCCGCCTCCTGTCAGATCAGTTGCATTAGATTCACTTAGGAGCATGGCCCCTATTGTGAACTGTGCATGCAGAGGGTCTAGGATGCATGCAGCTTATGAGAATCTAATGCCTGATGATCTGAGGTGGAACAGTTTCATCCTGAAACCATCTAACCCTCCACCCCCACCCCATCCTGCCCACTGTGGAAAAACTGCCTTCCACAAAACCAGTCCCTCGTGCCAAAATGGTTGGGGGCTGCTGCTCTGAGACTCATTTCAATGCATTGATTGCTTTTGGATCTGGGGGTCATTCTCATTGCTGTTTATTCTGATGCAGGGTGGCCTCTTCTAGCCTGACTGCCATCCTTCTGCAGCCACGTTTCCTACAGCTGTGCTCATCTGGTAGTTTCATGCTTTGTAAATTGTAGTGCTGGGTAAGGCTCTTAGTCCATCAGTGATTGTCGCTCTTAAACACATTTCAAAAGTATTCTGGTTTTCATGCTTTTCTCACCTCAGATACTTAGGACAACTTTCCAAGAATTTACCTAGAGGATATTTGAATGGTAGCAACCTGTTTTAATAAAAAGGTCCCTCCTCACTTTTCTGATATGATACTTTTGGTTGTGAGTAACACAATAGCTCATTAAAAGTGGCTGGAGGAATAGGGATTTAATTTCCTCCATGATGGGAAGTCTTGAGGTAGGCTTTTCTAGGGTGGGGTCAGTAACTCAAAAATATCAGGATTCTTGGCTCTTTCCCATTTTTTTCCTTTTATTATCCTCAATGTATTGAAGATTTGTCCATGTGTGGTCACAAGATGCCTACCATAGCTCTAAGCATCATGGCTCACACAAAAACACAGAAGCAAGAAGGGAAAGTGGTGTTTTGTTTCGTGTACATCTCTCTCTCTTTTTATTAGGTGTGAAAAACTTTCCCAGAAGCCTCTAGCATATTTCCCTTGGGCCCTACTGGACAGTATTGGATATACACCCATGCTGTATCTGCAAGGGCAGCTGAACAGGGAGAAAGCTGGCATATTTAGTCTCTATGATGGGAGGAAAGCTCTGCCAGAAAGGAAGAAGGGAGTTAGGAATGGCCATTGTGTGAGCAACATCAATGACTACCGCATCACTGCCAACTAGGATCCCAGGTGCCTTGGGTGTCTCCTGTCTCAGAGTGAATTCTATGTCTAAATAAAGGAACCTACCCCAACACTTGGCCTCTCATGTTTCCTTTGTTAGGAAGCAATAATCTCACCTTTCCAGACAGCTCCACCATTCGCAAAGACCTCTTAATAATTTCTTCCCACAGCCTAAGGCAGTCTTAATGCAAATAGAACTCCTAGTGACTTTCCTGGTACTCCAGAATCAACCTGAGCAGGATATGTAGATTAATATCCTACTTCTTCATTCTTCTGTCCTCCCATCCCCCCACCCAATTTTTGCTAATTTAAAGCAACAGAAAGCCATGTTTACTCCTTACGCAGGCTCAGAAAAAATGTGTATGGACTAGCAAAAATGTTTGTACTTTTTTCCAGGGTGATCATTAGTATCTCTGAGGAGTAACAACAAGATGACTTACTCTCAAATACACTTATTGACCTAATCTCATTTCTTTATAACCTTACATCATGTGCTCATTATATCATTATACAGAATCTAAAACAGTATCAGCTCTCATGTTGTCAATAACTGTTGTTAGGTACAGTCTAAATCCTTTTTAACATATCCTGACTAGATTTTCAAAACTTAATGTTGGTGAAACCCTGTCTCTACTAAAAATACCAAAAAAATTAGCTGGGTGTGGTAGCATGCACCTGTAGTCCCAGCTACTCGGGAGGCTGAGGCAGGAGAATCACTTGAACCTGGGAGGCAGAGGTTGCAGTGAGCCGAGACTGCGCCACTGCACTCCAGCCTGGCGACAGAGCAAGACTGTGTCTCAAGAAACAAACAAACAAACAAAAAAACTTAATGTGAACTCTTTTTGTCATTACTACCATCTGAAAGCATTTATTAGGCATCTAATTCCATGTGGTACTATCCTGGCTGGTATATAAAACAAAGCAATGCAACACATTTTGCCTAGGAGTTTAACATCAAATGTACACAGAGTAATTAGTAGACTTAAAAATTCACAATTATCAACTGACAAAGAGGGAGGGCAAGCTCAGGCTGGTCTCAAAGTGGTGGCACATCTCGGAAAGGGCTTTATGCAATTTCATTAATATCTCTTGAGCACTTACTATGCTCAAGACCCTGTTGGGCCTATAGAGATTGATGTGATAAAAATCTCTGTCTTCTAGGGGCAAATAATCTTACAGGGAAACATACATTGCCCAAGAATATGTTTTCCTCCTTCTAAAGGACAGTTTCTGTCCCCTCAGGTATACTTTAGCCTTGCTTTGCTGAAATCTTACCTTGAACCATTGCTCACTTTGTCCCTTCTAGCAGCTTATGATATACAGGCTGTATTTTCCTTTGAGGTCATGATGCTCTGTTTGCAAGGGCCTTCTGGCAGGGAAAGATGGGACAGGCTTTGCTTCTTTTAAGGCCATGTCCTTCCTTAGATCACATTCCTCCTCATAAATTATGGATTAAGATGCAGTTATACTTAGTTGGCTGTCACAAAACCCAAAAACACAGTGGCTTCAGTAACATTTAATTTACTTTGAGAATAAGCAGTGCAAGAATGGCATAATGGTTTAGGAATCTATGCTCTGTCTTTTTCCTGTGCCATTCTGAACTCCAGGCCTTCATGCTGTGGTCTAAGTTGGCTGCTCCAAACTTTGCATGAATATGGCTGCTGTGTGCAGCATAGAATATAGCAGGTAAGGGAGAAAGCATGGAAATGAGTCAAGTCATCATTGTAGCCTATGTGAGAGAGGATGATGGCTTAGACTAAGATGATAGATGTGGAAAGAGAAAGAAATGGGCAGATCTAAGATATTTGGAGGTAGCACCAACAGGATTTGTTGAGACATAAGATGTGTGTGGGACCATGAGGGGAGATTCACGAGGGTTGTGTAGAGGGAAGAATGCAATCAATGATGACTTTTAGGTGCTGGCTTTAACTACTGGGTGATTCCATTAAATGAGTTGTGGGAAAGGAGAGATTTAGGGGATCAAATCAAATGTTCAATGTAGGCAATTACGAGAATACCTGCTTGCCTACTGAATTTTTGACTATTATCTGGATTTCTCCTTCCTATGTCCTAATGCCTAAATGGGTACTCAATCCCAAAGGCTTCCATAATTAGGAATAAATCTGTGCCCCTTTCCATTCTTCAGATTTGTTGCTAGAATTTCCTGGCTATATGTTTTCATACCAGAGTTTGTAGCTCTCAATTTCCCCAGCTCCATTCTGCATGGTGCTGGGTTCCCATTTCCCTCTCTCTTCCTGACCCTGTGTTTCTGTAGTCATAGTATGCCTTGGGACCAAGTCAACACAAGTCAAGCTTTTGGGAATAGACTAACGATTTTTTCAAATGAAAGAAGATCTTGGAAATTTTTGTCTTGTATAAATTTTCTTTCTTTCTTTTTTTTTTTTGGTGTTGTCCATTCGTTGGGTATAGGCAAATTAAATAAATACATTTTTAGAAAATGGCCAAACAGTGAATAAGTGTTAATAAGTTGGGTATTTATTATTGATAATTTACTATTTTGATAATAAATATCTACTGCAAATGAAGGCAGAAGCAAAAGGGAAGCTACTGTGTTCTTTATATAAAAAAATATATTAAGGGCATTTTCATGGCCTTAGAGCATGCAGATATAGTTCTATCAGGTTGCTCAAAGCTCATCAAGACTAAGAAATGCTAACTAAACTAGCAAGCAACTGATTGGTCTTTTTGAGGGAAAATTTAAGAAATTGTAATGTAGACCAGGTGCAGTGGCTCACGCCTGTAATCCCAGCACTTTGGGAGGCTGAGGCGAGTGGATCACGAGGTCAGGAGAGCGAGACCATCCTGGCCAACATGGTGGAACCCTGTCTCTACGAAAATACAAAAAACTAGCCAGGCATGGTGGTGCATGCCTGTAATCCAGTTACTCGGGAGGCTGAGGCAGGGGAATCACTTCAACCCGGGAGGTGGACATTGCAGTGAGCCGAGATTGCACCATTGCACTCCAGCTGGGTGGCAAGAGTGAAACTCTATCTCCAAAGAAAAAAAAAAAAAAAAAGAAATTGTAATGTAAAATAAACCTGACTTGACAATGAGATCCTGTTATCTGTACTGAAGGTATCCTCTGAAAACCAGTTTACATATCAATAATCTGCTTGATAAGTGCAGAATAAGATGTAATATAGAGTGTTAAATGTCCTCAAAAGATATGTTTATTAACCCTTGTAAGTCTGGAAAACTAGCTTTCTTTATTCCAGGGGTATTTCTGTCAAGGTTAGCACTCTTGAGCAGTGGTTTGTAGTTTTCTTTGAAGAGGTCCTTCACATCCCTTGTAAGTTGCATTCCTAGGTATTTTATTCTCTTTGTAGCAATTTTGAATAGGAGTCCAGTATGATTTGGCTGTTTGTCTACTATTGCTGTATAGGAATGCCTGTGATTTTTGCACATTGATTTTGTGTCCTGAGACTTTGCTGAAGTTGCTTATCACCTTAAGGAGATTTTGGGCTGAGACGATGGGGTTTTCTAAATATACAATCATGTCATCTGCAAACAGAGACAATTTGACTTCCTCTCTTCCTATTTGAATACCCTTTATTTCATTCTCTTGCCTGATTGCTCTGGCCAGAACTTCTAATACTATGTTGAATAGGAGTGGTGAGAGAGGGCATCCTTGCCTTGTGCTGGTTTTCAAAGGGAATGCTTCCAGTTTTTGCCCATTCAGTATGATATTGACTGTGGATTTGTCCTAAATAGCTCTAATTATTTTGAGATACATTCCATTGATACCCAGTTTATTAAGAGTTTTTAGCATGAAGGGCTGTTGAATTTTGTCGAATGCCTTTTTTGCATCTATTGAGATAATCATGTGGTTTTTGTCATTGGTGTTGTTTATGTGATGGATTACATTTATTGATTTGTGTATGTTGAACCAGCCTTGCATCCCAGGGATGAAGCAAACTTGATTGTGGTGGATAAGCTTTTTGATGTGCTACTGGATTCAGTTTGCCAGTATTTCATTGAAGATTTTCACATCTATGTTAGTCAGGGATATTGGCCTGAAATTTTCTTTCTGTGTGTGTGTCTCTGCCAGGTTTTGGTATCAGAATGATGCTGGCCTTATGAAATGAGTTAGGGAGGATTCCCTCTTTTTCTATTGATTGGAATAGTGTTGGAAGGAATGGTACCAGCTCCTCTTTGTACCTCTGGTAGAATTCAGCTGTGATCCCATTTGGTCCTGGGCTTTGGTTGGTTGGTAGGCTATTAATTACTGCCTCACCTTCAGAACTTGTTATTCATCTATTCAGGGATTTGAATTCTTCCTGGTTTAGACTTGGGAGGGTATATGTGTCCAGGAATTTATCCATTTCTTCTAGGTTTTGTAATTTATTTGTGTAGAGGCGTTTATAGTATTCTCTGATGGTAGTTTGTATTTCTGTGGGATCAGTGGTGATATCCCCTTTATCATTTTTTTATTGTGCCTATTTGATTCTTCTCTCTTTTCTTATTAGTCTGGGCAGCAGTGTATCTATTTTGTTAATCTTTTCAAAAAACCAAGTCCTGGATTCATTGATGTTTTGATGGGTTTTTCGTATCTCTGTCTCCCTCAGTTCTGCTCTGATCTTAGTTATTTCTTGTCTTCCTCTAGGTTTTTAATTTGTTTGCTCTTGCTTCCTTAGTTCTTTTAATTGTGATGTTAGGGTGTCGATTTTAGATCTTTCCCCCTTTCTCCTGTGGGCATTTAGTGCCATAAATTTCCCTCAAAACACTGCTTTAGCTGTGTCTCAGAGATTCTGGGTACATTGTGTCTTTATTCTCATTGGTTTCAAAAAACTTATTTATTTCTGCCTTGATTTTGTTATTTCCCCAGTAGTCATTCAGGAGCAGGTTGTTCAGTTTGCATGTAGTGGTGATGTTTTGAGTGAGTTTCTTAATCCTGAGTTCTGATTTGGCTGCACTGTGGCCTGAGAGAGTGTTTGTTATGATTTCTGTTCTTTTGTATTTGTTGAGGAGTGTTTTACTTCTAATTATGAGGTCAATTTTAGAATAAATGCAATGTGGTGTTAAGAAGAATGTATATTATGTAGATTTGGGGTGGAGAGTTCTGTAGATGTCTATTAGGTCCACTTGGTCCAGAGCTGAGTTCAAATCCTGGATATTCTTGTTAATTTTCTGTCTTGTTGATCTGTCTAATATTGACAGTGGGATGTTAATGTCTCCCACTAGTATTGTCGGGGAGCCTAAGTCTCTTTGCAGGTCTTTAAGAACTTGCATTACTGGCTGGTCGTGGTGGCTCACACCTGTAATCCCAGCACGTTGGGAGGCCGAGGCAGGAGGATCACCTTAGGTTGGGAGTTCGAGACCAGCCTGACCAACATGGAGAAACCCCATCTCTAGTAAAAATACAAAATTAGCTGGGGTAGTGGCACGTATGCCTGTAATCGCAGCTACACAGGAGGCTGAGGCAGGAGAATTGCTTGAACTTGTGACAGGGAGGTTGTGGTTAACAGAGATCAAGCCATTGCACTCCAGCCTGGGCAACAAGAGCAAAATTCTGTCTCAAAAAAAAGAACTTGCATTATGAATCTGGGTGTTCCTGTATTGGGTGCATATATATTTAGGATAATTAGCTCTTCTTGTTGCATTGATCCCTTTACCATTATGTAATGTCCTTCTTTGTGTTTTTTGATCTTTGTTGGTTTAAAGTCTGTTTTATCAGAGACTAGGATTGCAACCCCTGCTTTTTTTTTTTTTTTTTTTTTGCTTTCCATTTGCTTTTGGTAAATATTCCTCCATCTCTTTGTTTTGAGCCTATATATGTCTTTGCATGTGAGATGGGTCTCCTGAATACAGCACACTCATGGGTCTTGACTCTTAATCCAATTTGCCAGTCTGTGTCTTTTAATTGTGGCATTGAGCCCATTTCAATTTAAGGTTAATATTGTTATTGTGGATTTGTTCCTGTCCTTATGATGCTAGCTGGTTATTTTGCCCATTAGTTGATGCAGTTTCTTCATAGTGTCGATGTCCTTTACAATCTGGTATATTTTTGCAGTGGCTCGTACCAGTTGTTCCTTTCCATATTTAGTGTTTCCTTCAGGAACTCTTGTAAGGCAGGCCTGGTAGTGATAAAATCTCTCAGCATTTGTTTGTCTTGAAAGGATTTTATTTCTCCTTTGCTTATGAAGCTTAGTTTGGCTGGATATGAAATTCTGGGTTGAAAATTCTTTGCTTTAAGAAAGTTGAATATTGGCCTCCACTCTCTTCTGGCTTGTGTGGTTTCTGCAGAGACATCTACTGTTAGTCTGAGGGGGTTCCCTTGGTGGGTAACCCAACCTTTCTCTCTGGCTGCCCTTAACATTTTTTCTTCTACTTCAACCTTGGTGAATCTGACAATTATGTGTCTTGGGGTTGCTCTTCTCGACGAATATCTTTGTGGTGTTCTCTGTATTTCCTGAATTTGAATGTTGGCCTGTCTTGCCAGGTTGGGGAAGTTCTCCTGGATAATACCCGGAACAGTGTTTTTCAACTTGGTTCCATTCTCCCTGTCACTTTCAGGCTACAAATCAAATGTAGGTTTGGTCTTTTCACATAGTCCCATATTTCTTGGAGGCTTTGTTCATTCATTTTCATTCTTTTTTCTCTAATCTTTTCTTCACGCTTTATTTCATTAAGTTGATCTTCAATCTCTGATATCCTTTCTTCCACTTGATCGATTCAGCTATTGATACTTGTGCATACTTCATGAAGTTCTCATGCTGTGTTTTTCAGCTCCATCAGGTTATTTATGTTCTTCTCTAAACTGGTTATTCTAGTTAGCAATTCCTCTAACCTTTTATCAAGGTTCTTAGCTTCCTTGCATTGGGTTAGAACATGCTCCTTTAGCTTGGAGGAGTTTGTTATTAATCACCTTATGAAGCCTACTTCCATCAATTTGTCAAACTCATTCTCTGTCCAGTTTTGTTCCCTTGCTGGCGAGGAGTTGTGATCCTTTGGAGGGGAAGAGGAGTTCTAGTTTTTGGAATTTTCAGCCTTTTTGCACTGATTTTTCCTCATCTTTGTGGATTCATTTACCTTTGGTCTTTGATGTTGGTGACCTTCATATGGGGTTTCTGTGTGGACATCCTTTTTGTTCATGTTGATGCTATTCCTTTCTGTTTGGTAGTTTTCCTTTTAATGTCAGGCCTCTCTGCTGCAGGTCTGCTGGAGTTTGCTGGTGGTCCACTCCAGACACTGTTTACCTGGGTATCACCAGCGGAGGCTGCAGAGCAGCAAAGATTGCTGCCTGTTCCTTCCTCTTGAAGCTTCGTCCCAGAGGGGCACCTGCCAGATGCCAGGCAGAGCTCTCCTTTATGAGGCATTTGTCAACCCCTGCTGGGAGGTGTCTCCTAGTCAGGAGGCACAGGGGTCAGGGACCCACTTCAGGAGGCAGTCTGTCCCTTGGCAGAGCTTCAGCACTGTGCTGGGAGATCCGCTGCTCTCTTCAGAGCTGGCAGGCAGGAAAGTTTAAGTCTGCTGAAGCTGCACCCACAGCTGCCCTTTCCCCCAGGTGATCTGTCCCAGGGAGATGGGAGTTTTATCTATAAGTCCCTGTCTGGGGCTGCTACCTTTCTTTCAGAGATGCCCTGCCCAGAGAGGTGGAATCTAGAGAGGCAGTCTGGCTACAGTGGCTTTGCCAAGGTGTGGTGGGCTCTGCCCAGTTCGAACTTCCCAGCAGCTTTGTTTATACTGTGGGGGGAAAACCACCTACTATAGCCTCCCCCTAACCAAGCTCAAGTGTCCCAGATTGACTTCAGACTGCTGTAATGGCAGTGAGAATTTCAAGCCAGTGGATCTTAGCTTGGGCTCCATGGGGGTGGGATCCGCTGAGCTAGACCACTTGGCTCCCTGGCTTCAGCCCCCTTTCCAGGGGAATGAACAGTTCTATCTCACTGGCATTCCAGGTGCCACTGGGGTATGAAAAACAAACAAATAAACAAACAAACTCCTGCAGCTAGCTAGGTGTCTGCCCAAATGGCTGTCGAGTTTTGTGCTTGAAACCCAGGGCCCTGGTGGCATAGGCACTGGAGGGAATCTCCTAGTCTGCAGGTTGTGAAGACCCTGGGAAAAGCATAATATCTGGGCTGGAGTGCACTGTTTCTCATGGCACAGTTCCTCACAGCTTCCCTTGGCTAGGGGAGGGAGTTCCCCAACCCCTCGCACTTCCTGGGTATGGTGATGCCCCACTCTGCTTTGGCTTGCCCTCCATGGGCTGTGTCCACTGTCTAACCAGTCCCAGTGAGATGAGCCAGGTACCTCAGTTGGAAATGCAGGAATCACCCACCTTCTGCGTTGATCTCGTTGGGAGCTGCAGACCGGAGCTGTTCCTATTCAGTCATCTTGCCTGCAACCCCGCCAATTTGTTTTTGTATTAATAACATTTTCAGTTTTATGCTTTTGCTGTCATATTGTCAGATTAAGTGTTTTTACTGTTCTACTTTTTTGATAGATTTTTCTTTCATTATTATAAAATATTCCTTTTTTATGTAATGATTTTTCATCTTGAATTTTATTGCATGCAAAAGTAACATCACGGTATTTTATTTTCATTGGCATTTACTTTAGCTATTTTCTTTCCAAAACTGTATTTCAATTGTTCTGGGACATTTTGTTTTAGATACGTCTCTAATAAAAAGCATACGCCTGGATTAAAAAAAAAATACAGAGTTTTTTTCCTGTCAATAGAAGAACTTAATCATTCATATTATTGGGGCACATCCTGACATTTTCTATTATGCTCCCCAGTTAATATTCCCCCTTGTTAATTTTTTTCTTTCATCTGGAGATCAAGAGACAATCCTAAAAGCTGCCAGAGGAAAGAGGGTAAGTTACTTACTGAAGAATAAGAAGCAGAATGCGAATGGACTTTGTATCAGCAATGCGAAATACTGGAGGACAGCAAGCAGTATCTCCAGTTCTGAAGGAAAATTAATTTTAAACTAGAAAATTAATTTTAAATTTAGTCAGTCACAATTGAATTCAAATATGAGAGGTGGAAATGACATTTTTGAACATGCTAATACTGTCTACTGCTTAGTATAGAGTCGAGGAAGCCATGCTAAAAGGGCAGAAGTCTCATCTGAGGTCCCATTCTTTTTATTGCAGTCTTTCATATTCTTGCCCAAGCATTTCCTTGCATTTATGGATCTTGAGCTTGGAGCAGGGGTCAGCCACTAGGGCCTTTGGCCAAACCCACTCTACCGCCTATTTTTGTAAAGGTTTTTGTAAAGGATGTTTGGTTGAAACACATCAATGTTTGTTCACGCATGCGTCCATGCAGACTTCTCCTGCCCTGAAAGAGTTAATTGCTACAGAGACTACCTGACTCACAGGGCTGGGTCAAGGTGAGGAAAGAGAGGTGCCCAGGGTGCAATATGGAGGCACTCCTTTTTAAGGCTGGCCCTGCACTTGTGTGACCTCGAGCATGAACACTGCCTTAAATTGTACTCACCAGCTTCCTCACGCCTAGTCCCTACTCTGCCCAAAATACTTCCAACATGATCCTTAACAGAAATTGTTCCCCAGCACCTGATTTAAAGTATCACCGCAATTGTTTGCATTCCTGGGATAGTTTTCTTTTGTACAAAGTATGGACCATGGTTTCCTACCTTCAGCTTTCTCTCTGTTTTTTATCACACATGCTTTTTATTTTGTGATCCATTATTTTTTAAATACATTTTTTTCTATGTGTTTTGGGTATGAGGGTGGTAGATCTATTTTACAAAGAGATCTAATGACAATTTAGTCTAAAAGATAGCATTTTAATATAAACTGCTATTCTTTTCTTGTTCCATTCAACGACCACCCCCCTGCCTCCCCGCCACCACCCCGCAACTATTCTTGTAGAATCTGTTATTGGAAGTTTTACCTTTTCAGAGGATATCTGACAGTGCTGCAGAGGACATGGCATGGAGTTATACATTCTTTCCCAACCACCCTCTTGTCGAGTTCCTAAAAGGTTCATAAATACATCACTAGAAATTGTATTCATATTGATTTTTTTCCTTCTTTGAGTCCTTTTGTATTTATTGCCTGAGGCATAAAATTAAGATCATTCTTACCCTTGTATTGGCTGCCTGCCTTGCACAGTAAAACATCATTACTGACTTGTTTATGTATTCAGCATCTACTTTGTGCTAAGTACAAGTGCTGTGTGAGGGGCTAGGGCTACAATGGTGATGTGAAAACTGACCCTGTTCCTGCTCTCATTGAGCTTACAGTCTAGTGTGCGAGGCAGAGATTGATTAAGTATTAATTATAAGTTATTGTGAGTGGTATGAAAGAATGATACAAGAGGTGCAACAATGTCTAAAAGGTGGTCCTGACCTAGTCTGAGACTGCTTCCCTGAGAAAGTGATCTGGGAGCTGAAATCTGCAAGAGGAGTAGAAATCAACTAGATATACTTAAGGTGAAGAAAAAAAGAGTATTTGGGGAGAATGAGCACTTTATGCAACTGTCCTGAGGCAGGACAGAAATGGCAGAAAGATAAAGTGACCAGAAGAAAGATGAAGGGACCAGAGGGCTGACAGTCACTTCCATGAGGAAAGAGTATGAACAGAAAAAGGCTAGAAAAGTGGTCAGTGGCCACATCATATACATGATGTAAATTTTGGTCCTATTTTTAGAGCAATTGAAATTCACCTGAAGCTTTTAAGCTGGGAAATGGCTGATCATATTTAAATAATAATTAAAAGTCAGTATTGTAAATGTCAGAGGAGAAAAGAGAGTGGGTGTGGGTAAAATTATGTGAGGCGTTATGGCAGGAAATGGGAAATTGTCCAGACTTAATGGCTTCCTTTTACTTGATGATCTGTGAATCAATGTCATCTGCTGAGAGCGAAGAGGGAACAGATGTGAGGAGAATGGAGAATTGAAGTCAGTTTTGTGGAGCATGGGAGAAGAAGTTGACCAGAGCTATGTGTTGAATTTTGGGCAGCCTAGATAAAGTTGGTTATCATACGTTTGTAGCAACATTAATATTGCTACAAACGTATGATAACCAACTTTAGGTCAGGACCATCTTTTAGACATGATTGCACCTCTTGTGTTGTTCTTTCACACCACTCACCATGGCAACATGATTTCCTCTAGCAGACCTCTTCTGGCTGAATGTAAGCTTTTTGGATAGGAAAAGTTGGCTGACTGGTCAGGGAGCCCCTTTAATTTAACATGTGCCTCAAAGCGTCTAGCACAATGCTAGGCCTAGAGTAGCTACTAGTAAATATTTGTTAACTAGTTCTTCCCAAATGCTTTTGAAATATACCTGGTCAGCTCTACCCACCATTTCTTCTCCATTCCTCCTTGGAGAGCCACTTGGCCTCCCATATTCTCAGCATCCTGTCCATGCTCAGAAAAGTTAGGTGTTCTGGAAACTTGTTCAGTAGATGCATGTTGATGACTGTTTTTTTGTTTATTGTTTTTGGCTCAGTGAATGAAAATGAAATGGAGCAGGACCATTTAGGTCATTTGCTCCTGCTATCATTATTCTAACATTATGTACAAGGCAATTTTCTTTTTAAAATACATTTGTGGCATGTGCTTTTTCAAGGACTCTTTGCCAATGTCATTTTATATCTCCCCTAGCTCTTTTTGTGGGATTCAATGTTTTGACTAAAGTCTTGATCACAGCTAATTGGGGAAGATGAGGTACAGGCAGTTCTCCCTTTTCATCATTGCTGCTGCCTTATTTGGCACTACCGGTACTTCTCTGTTACCCTGAAGGCAGTGGTTTCTGCATAGACTGAAATGGTGAAAAACAACAGCATGTGAGCAACTGAAATAATACTCATGCTGTTAAGAATTTATCCTACTTCTAGGTAACTGAAAACATGGTTTTCAGAATACATTACATCTAAAGATGAGCTAACCTGTAACTGAAGATTGGTATCCCATCTTTTGTCAGCCAGCAAGAACTACAAGGACCCATTGAACATTAACCAGGTAAGACATTTTACAATTAAGTAGAAAAATGTACCATTTCAAAGAAAAGGTCACTGTTGTATCTTTTTTTTGCATATTGCTTAATAATATTATTCTGCTAAGCAAAGGTGAAAAATCTAAGACAATGTGAGACAAAAGACTGAGCTAACCCAGTAATCAAGTATTTATGATGCTTATAATCTTTTTTTTTTAAAAAAAAAAACAAAGGAAATCTCAGAATGACATTTGTACCTCAGGCCTAGAAAGCAATACATCCAAATTAAAAGTCAGTGTTCTTCAAGAAGAAGAAAAATGGAATGAATTTCACGTAATATCTAGCATGAGTAAGAGGCTTGACTCCATTTGTAACAGGGTCTCACTCTGTAGCCCAGGCTGGAGTGCAGTGGCACAATCATGGCTCATTGCATTCTTGACCTCCTGGACTCAAGCGATCCTCTGACCTCAGACTCCTGAGTAGCTGGGACCACAGGTGTGTGGACCTCCTTGGCTCAAGTGATTCTTCCACCTTGACCTCCCAAAGTGCTAGAATTATAGGTGTGAGCCACCATGCCCAGTGGAAGATATTTCTTCTCAAAACAAACAAACAAACAAACAACCTAAATGCAATCAGAACTACCAGAAAAACAAAGACTTACACAAAAATGTCAGGATCCAAATATGCAAATTTAAAATGTATAATGACTTTCAATAATTGAGAGAGAAGAAGAAAGAAGAATCCATTTGACCTCAACTCTAAAACGTTCTTCTTTGAGTGGCACAGGGGTTGTGATGTTGGCACTACACAAAAGAAAGGTCAAACTTGGCCGTGACTGTGCTTCTTCTCTACAGAAGGTCACTGCTCCTGAGGAGCAGCTCATCCCTTCCACCACAGCTTACCCTGGAAATTCTGGCAACTCCTTCTTCTATAGTTACTTCTGGCCTAGAGATTGCCAACTATGGCTGAATCACCATACCTTTCTGGTTTCCCTTAACCCTGCTCATACTTTTGTAAAACATTCTTCATGAAACTCTCTTCAATCACCTTTCTTGAGAGTGTCTGTCAGTAGGCTGATACTATGAGGAAGAAAGTGAGACAATGCTTTAAATTCCACCCAGTGATGATTGCAGGCCATGAGGTCATGGGAGATGAAAAACATGCATCAGGCTCCGTGTTCTTAGACCTCTCATAGTGTGCTCATCTTGTTGTGGCACATATGATTCCAATGTGTGTGTTTATAGGTACAAATGATTCCTAAACACAAACACACTATTATTACCTTAGACTTAAGTGAATAAACAGAAAGCAGTTCTCATAGTCAGATGTATTAGTCCATTTTAACACTGCTATAAAGAACTACCTGAGACTGAATAATTTAAAAAGAAAAGAGGTTTAATCGACTTACAGTTCTGTGTGGCTGGGAAGGCCTCAGGAAACTTACAATCATGGTAAAAGGTGACGGGGAAGCAAGGCATGTCTTACATGGTGGCAGGAGAGGGACAGCAAAGGGAAGTGCCACACTTTTAAACCATCAGTTCTTGTGAGTACTCACTCACTATCACAAAACAGCATGGAGAAAACTGCCCCCACAATCTAATCACCTCCTACCAGGTCCCTCCTGGATTACAATTCAAGATGAGATTTAGGTCAGGACACAGAGCCAAACCTTATAATCACAATTAAAGCATTTAATACTGTAACACAAGTTACTAGAAAGCACCTTTTCTACATCTCGGCAGACAGAGATGGCTAAAGCCATCCCTGTTCATCCCCATCCTGGAGCCCTTCTGCAGGCTGCGCACAGGCTCCCCACCACATGCAATGGGCCTGCATTTCTCTGTGCTGGAGGAAAAATTGGTTATGTTGGACTTACTGAGAAACTATTCAGTCTTGAACTTTATAGGCTGATAAAATAAAATGTTGAACCACAGCCCAACCTTCCAAATCAATCTTTGCATGTTGGGTTATGAGAAGGTACTTGTTAGATGTTTCTATGTGATACCAACACATCTCAGCAAAAGCCCAATCCAGACACCAGGCTCACTGACTGATGATTGAATTTTCCATTTTTTATGAAAACACTTGTGTTTGTCCATTTTGCATTGCTATAAAGGAACACTTGAGGTTGGGTAGTTGATAAAGAAAAGGGGTTTATTTGGTTCATGGTTCTGTAAGCTGTATGAGCATGGCTCTAGCATCTGCTTGGCTTCTGGAAAGATCTCAGGGAAGCTTTTACTCATGGTGGAAGGCAAGGGGAGGGCAGGCTTGGCACATAGTGAGAGAGGGAGCAAGGGCAATGCCAGGCTTTTAGACAATCAGATCTCACGGTAACTAGTAAGAGAACACACTCATTACCATATGGTGGCAACAAGCCATTAATGAGGGATCCACGCTCATGACCCAAACACCTCCAACTCGGCCCTACCTCCAACACTGGGGATCACATTTCAACATGAGATTTGGAGAGGACAAATATCCAAAACTACATCAACACCTCTCTTGGTGCCAAAGACCACCCTTGCCTCTTCCCCTCTCAGATCCCGCTTCCACGTTGGTATCCCTTCCCTCACTTGGTCAGCATCAAGGCCTTTCTATGTCTGCCTCACCCCTAGCCCAGGGGTAGCCACACAGCACACATCAGTTTCTTCTGACCCTGCTTTCAAGTGCACATTTAAATTAGTGGCTCAGTTGTGAAGCAGGCAACACAGATTTCCAGGCTCCTCATTCTGCATCATTTTCCCCTTTCTTTCTGACTTCTCCCCCATATCAAGCTTCCAAGGTCTTTTTGTCTGGAAACATACCAATTCCACCAAAAAGATGTTTTTTTCCAATTATTTATATTTGATCTGAAGGTCCATTCTAGTAACGATAAGTCCTCACATTAAATGCATACAATTTGCCTGTGGGACTTTGGTGTGGTTATGGTGCTATCATATGCTCTCCATTCTTAGCCCAGTGTGGGTGTGCCCAGACTCCACGACTGGTTGCTGATAGAGCACCATTCTCTTTCTCAATTTAAAGCAATTAAAGAACCCATTTCTACCCAGCACCACTCTGGTGTTGCAGCCCAGTCTATGATCCTTAATCCTATTTTACCAATAGGTGAAACCACAATAATAGCTAGCATTTTCTAGGTGCTTTACATTTATTAATTTATATATTACTTATACAAGTTATATGTAAGTTATACAAGATAGATTCTATTATCCTAATTTTACAGGTGTCAAAATTGAGGCACAGAAAAGCGACATACTTGTTTAAAGTCAGTAAGAGGTGGTGGGTGATTTGCTTTCCAGGAAACCGATTTGCTTTCTAGGAAACCAGGGCAAGTATTAAATGACCAGCGAGTAGGCAAGGCTAGGAGCAAAACTGCACATTTATTTTTGGTCCCCCAGCTTCAGGAAAGAAGGTGTGGGGCAGGGGTGAGGTCCGTCGGTCTCCGGCAGGGGAGGCCAGGGGAGTCACCCGGTGGAGCTCTCTGGCGGAGTTCCTATAGTCCCGACAAGAGTGAGGGCTGAGGCAGTGCGCACCGCCAGCCCAACGGGAGCGGCTTTTATGTCCTGGGCCCGGAAGTGGGAGGGCAGTGGGCGGGACATAGGCGGGTCAGGGGCGGGGCGGTAGGCGTGGCTAGGCGGGTTCCGGTTTTTCTCCGTCGGAGGTCGGGTTGCGCCTGCGCAGTCGACCTGTGTCTTTCCCGGGCCCGGGAAAGCTGACGGTGAAGAAGCCGGAACTGCGCCATCTTGCCTCCGTTCCTCCAAACAGTGGGTTTCAAACCCACTCAATCTGGCTTCAGAGTCCATATACTGGCACTCCATAAATGCCACATATCCTCTGGGCCAAGCCTAAATACCGCCCTCTCCATTCTCTTTCTGCCTTATAGGATGGGACAAATCTCCACCCTCTGCACCCTCATTAACCTGTACATGCCTGTATAGTAGTCCTCATCTCCTTGTGCAGGGTTATTTTACAAGAATGCTTTCTAGTTAGATGTGCCTTGAAGGTGAGACCATACTTCCTTTTGGGATCTCAGTACAGTGCGTGGCAGGCTATATAAATTCTACAAATGTTGGCTGAGTAAATCAAACTTTTCCTGGTTCCTTCCGCATCCTTCAAAACCCCTATTCAATATCCCTTTCTAATAGGTTGCTGTATGATTTGTACATTTTTTTTCTTCAAATCAATGCATCAGTATCAATGGCTGATTAGAGTTCAAGTTTTAATGGGGAACTTTAATGCCTTAATAGGATATAATAGCTAAGGGTGGGAAGTTTAGGCACTGTGATACAATGGCAGGGGAGAGATTTGTCAGCAGCTGATGTGAGCCTGAGATCAAAATCTTACCATGTAACTGGCTACTTGTTCTGTCCATTCTTAGGGCATAACTTGGATAGAATAAGCGGAAGTTAGTGAATTTATTTCTTTTTTGTAAAATGAGGGATTTTAGCTCAGCTCAAAATTCTTTATTTGTAGGAAATTATAGAAGTAAATAAATATATTTTGAGAAGCTGATAAAAATAGGTAGAATTAATGCAGGAGTTTCTAGAAAATTGTATAAAATGTTAGTGGTAAAAGTGTCATCTGAAACTACTTGGAAAGAAATGTATTTACAGAGTTAGGTATGTGCAAAATTAAATATTTATAAGGCTATGTGTAAGCATTAAAGTAAAAACATGGTTCTGAATATGGTAAGGATGAAGAACTTGATTTCATAATAAACACTGAATTACTATACTTCCTTCTTGGGAACACCAGCCAAGGGTTAGAAATTTTAAGGATGAAGCCATTTTTAAAATTATTGCTAGAAAGTTTTCATTTTACAAAAATTACCTAATTTGCTGTTCATACCAAGATAGAGTTTGTGTTTATATAAACAGCATAAATTTAAATTAGATTTTTAAAAAAGTTCTTAATTGGTAGTGTGAGGTCCCTTCTGTGCATATTCTAAGTGGTTTACATTGAAATATTCTTGAAAAAGCCCAAATAGATGAATAGTTCCCACAGTCTTGCAGTGCTATGCAATTCAAGTTTTAAGAAGATTTGAAAAAAGATGTGGTGGGAGAAGGAAACAGACATTCATTAAGTATGCCGACCAATCGTGTTCCAAGCATTGTGCTGATTACTTTATCTATGCTGTTCCATTTAACATGCACGATCACTTTGCCTGGTGTTTATACCATCCCCACTTAAAAAATTAGAGACAAAGTCTGTTCCTTCTTCCTAACACTACTGTTTATTTCCTTTCTTTTGAACACAGGCATTCTATGTTTTTAGGACAAGTTATTCTAAATAAAAAGAGCAACAACTGCTATTTATTGGGCATTTTCTATGTACTAGGCATTGTGACAAACATTTTACAAAAATTACCTAATTTACTCTTTATGCCAATCCTTTGAGGTGGGGATTACTTCACAAAAACAGAGAGATTAGATACCTTATGCTGAATTGCATGTCTAGCACGCAGTGGAGTGGGGTTTGAAGCTGGAACCACTGACTTCAGTTGCTCTGCACTAGCATCTCCATGGTTTCCATGTGGGCCACTTAATACTGTGATGAGCTGGTTCACAGGAACGTCAATAAGAAAGAAAACTAATGACGTAAATAACAAAGTATGTCATGAAAACCACTTAATGTTGGTTAATTACATTATATAACATCTGTGGAGTTGGAAAAGAAAAATTTCAGGTTTTACAAATAGTGCCTAATAAAAAAATTGAAAACACAGTAAGCATGATTTTATCAGAGTTGAAAGTATACAAAGTGCACACAAAAATTCTGCAGTACCTTTGGTCCACGTATTTTCTTCCTGTTTAGTCACTTCCTTTAAGGATATATTGACAAAGTCCCTTACAATCCCCCATTTAAAAATGCTTTATCCAGTAGATTCTTGAAATTCTGAATAGGATCTTTAGAGATTAATTAATTGGATGCTTGGTATATTCAATTCTTATTCTCTCTGTGAAGCACAGCTCTAATGTTTATAAACCTAACTTTGTTCAACCCCCAACAAAGATAGGTTGGCCAAGTATACAAGCACATAGGATGTCTTACGTTGAAAGCGCCCTTTATTATGTACATTTTATGCTGTTCTTTTCTTTCAATTTCTCTTTCTCCAGCTTTTCTCTTATACAGTTTCTTAAACTTACTTCTCCATTCTTCTGATTTTTCTCAAATCTTTATTCACTTCCTCAAAAGTAAAATTGGAGTCATTCTCCAAGGGTTCTTTCCTGGTCCTGTGTCTGTAATTCCATCTTAGAGTCAGTTGTCTCTTACATAAGTTCCCATATCCTGACTCTAACGTCCCTGAACAAGCTCTTAACTTTCTTCTTTCTCTCTTTCTCCTTTTCTTATATTTTGTTTTTGTTATCAATTGTCTTTGTTAGAAGTTTGTCTTTTTAAAAAACATTTTTATTCCACTCTCCTTGTCCTTTAATTGCTTCTGCCCATTTGGTTGGCAAGATGGAGTAGCCCATTTCTGTGTCTCATTTTCTGTACGCTTCAAATTAAAGAAAATGTTAATTTTAAACCTGATCTCCTTTCTGTCAATCTCCTCTTCTCCCAAGAATGGAGGCTTAACTCCTATTGGCTTATGGTACCTTTGTTTCTTCCTGGGTGATTATACAATAATGGGCATCAGATTGACCTGGAGAATTTTCCCTTATGTATGATCTTCCCATTTCTTTTACATCTACTCTGATATCCTGGGAATAGTGTGGTATAGGGGGTGAACAGTAGACACAAGGTTTTTTTTTGAAAAGCTCAGTGTGGTTTTCCTGCTGAGATCTTCTCTCTTCCAGCCTACCACTGATTGGGATCTTCTACTCCAGAAGCTCCTACTTCCTGGGTCAGAAATAGATACACGTGTTAAAGGTATTATTCTGCCAGTTGATGAATGAGCCATCAGTTTAGTAAGAAGTGAGCGGAGTGCTTCAGGGGGCAAGACGTGAGTGGTGCATGAAAGGGATCATATGCCTCTTTTCCATTTGCTACCAGGAAATTCATGTAGGGTTGAGCCAAGATTCATTATATTATTAAGATGGTGCAAATGTAATTGTGGTTTTTGTTATCCAAAAAAATGGCAAAATTGCAATTACTTTTGCACTAACTGAATACAATCAACAGTAATTCTGCATACTGCATTTCTGCATACTTACTTAAATTTCAAGTGAAAAACACACACACAAAAATGTTGTTCTGAGTTCACATAGCCTTTGGTTTGCATACAGAGTCTGCCCTAAATTCTCCAAGAATTGGAAGTCCCCTGAGTCCAAAGAAATATACTGAAACAAATAATCTTCAGGTAATGCCTAGAGATTATCTATCAGTTTCTCGAGAGCCTTGGATAAAAGTAAAAAAGAGACATTGTCCATTTCCAGTGAAATTGAAGGACTCAACACCAGTATCTCATGATGTATCAAGTCAACTGTATCCTCCAGAAGAACAGGAAGAACTTGACTTTTTATTTGATGAAAAGATGCAACAAATAGAAGAAAAAGAAACACATGTACTGATTGGTCTGATAATGATTCAGATTATAAAATTGATGAGCTGAATTTAAACAAGATGTTGATTTAAACTCAGGTTATCACTTTACCTGAGAAAACATCCTGGATAAGATCAAACAGGCAACCACAAGTTTCAGGCAAAAATGGCCTATGTCATTACGAATAAGACTTGTGGATGGAAGAGGATGAAAACAAACACATAGCCATAAAGAAATTGACAAGCTGATCTAAAATTCACATGGAAATCCGAGGGACCCAGAATAGCCAAAATAATCTTGAAAAAATGAATAAAGTTGAAAGACTTGTACCTCCTGATTTTAAAACTTACCAAAAAGTTAAAGTTATCAAGATAGTGTGGTACTGACATAAAAACAGACACATAGGTCAATGGAATAGAATTAAGAGTCCAGAACAAAGCATGTGGTCAAATGGTTTTTGACAAGGATGCTAAGGCTATTTAATAGGACAGAAGACTGTAGTCTTTTCAACAAATGGTGCTGGGACAACTGGATAGCCACAAACAAAAGAATGAAATTGGACTCTTACCACACACAATATACAAAAATTAATTCAAAGTGGATCAAACACCTAACTCAAAGAACCTAAAACTACAAAACTTTTAGAAGAAAACATAGGCATAAGTCTTTTTGAACTTGGTTAAAACATTTGTTTCTTTTATGACACCAAAAGCACAAATGACAAAAGAAAAAAATAGATTAGATTTCATAAAAATTTAAAATTTTTGGCCAGGTGTGGTGGCTCATGCCTGTAATTCCAACACTTTGGGAGGCTAAGGCAGGGGGATCACTTGAGCCCAGGAGTTCAATACAAGCCTGGGCAACATGGAGAAATATTATTTCTACAAAAAATTTAAAAATTAGCTGGGTGTAGTGATGTGTACCTGTAGTCCCAGCTACTCAGGAGGCTGAGGTGGGAGGATCAATAGAGCCCAGGTAGTCAAGGCTGTAGTGAGCTATTATCGTGCCACTGCACTCCAGCCTGGGTGACAGAGAAAGACCCTGTCTCAAAGAAAATACAAATTAAAAACTTTTGTACTTCAAAAGACAACATCAAGAAAATGAAAAGGCAACCCAAGAATGGGAGAAAATATTTGCAAGTCATGTCTGATAAAGGAATTGAATGCATAAACAACTTTCACAACTCAATAATAAAAAGAGAACTCAATTTAACGATGGGCAAATAATCTGAATAGATATTTCTCAAAAGAAGATTTACAAGTGGCCAATAGCACATGAAAAGATGTGTGGCATCGTAAGCCACCAAGGGAGTACAAACAGAAACCACAATGAGATACTGCACTACCTAGCACTGGCTGGCATAGGTATAATCAAAATGACAGATACTAACAAGTGTTGGCAAGGATGTAAAGAAATTGAAACCCTCATAAGCTGGTGGTGGGAATGTAAAATGGAAAACAGTCTGGCAGTTCCTCAAAAGGTTATCCAGCACCTCTTAGCCTAGGTATACACCCAAGAGAAATGAAAATATGTGTCTAAACAAAAACTTGTGCATGAATATTCATAGCAGCATTGTGAAAGTGGAAAGAATGCCAATGTACTCCAACCAATGAATGAATAATGAAAATGTGGTATATCCATGTAATGGAATATTATTTGGCAATAAAAACAAATGAAGTACTGATACATGCTACAACATGAAAACCATATGCTAAGTGAAAGAAGCCAGTCACAAAGGACCACTTATTGTATGATTCCATTTATATGAAATGCCCAGAATAAGGCAAGCCATAGAGACAGAGCTGGTGGCAGGGAGCAGGCAGAGGGGAAATGGGGAGTCAATACTAAGGTTTCTTTTTTGTAGTGATGAAAATGTTCAAAATTGATTACGTTGATGGTTGCACAGCCCTACTTATACACTAAAAACCCCATGAAATTGAATACTTTAAATGGGTAAATTATATCATATGTGAATTGTATCTTAATAAAGCTGCCACAAAAATTTTAAAAATTGCTGTTATGTTTTTATAGAATAAGTCCTATAAAAGTGTTCTGAAGACATTTTTCTGTGTAGAATATTAAGCCAATACTAGTGACAGTAGGCTGATGCCAAAATACTGGTATATATTAAACTAGAATGCTGGAGAAAGCTTAAGGAAAAGGTAAATTAAACAGAGTAGAATTGAAAACTACCTCTTCTCTCTGGTTTCACATAAAGTTTCTATTCTCAGCATACTGTATGAATTATAAGAAATCAGAAGTAAAGAGTAGAAATGCTATTCCATATGGTTTGGGGTAAAGAAAATAAACGTTTGCATTAGACAAACGTGTTCAAATCCTAACTCAGTTTATTGTGGGGCAACAAATGACAAAGTTACTTACCTGATGGTAGGGCAATTGTTGAGGAAAATGAACTTTTTCTCATACATAGTCTGGGGATATCTAGGTGTTTTTTTTTGTATGTTTTTTGTCTGGCTAGTCTCCTTTTATCCTTCTTTTGGTACCAGTATCTAGAAATGTCCCTGGGAGAAATATCTTTCCCCTACTGTCAGTTCCTGTACTTTGGTGAACTTGAATTCATTCCTGCTTTTCTGTGTCGGTTCCTGTAGCCTGAATGATCAGCACATTCCATGGTTCAGGGATGGGGCCAAATCAAATGTAGCTGGTAGGATTAATCTTATGACCTTTGTTTGATTGTGAAAGTGGAGTTCCCTCTGCTGCTGTGGCTGAGTTGAATCTGACAGGGTAAATGTCTGGAGCTGCTTGGAATGCCTGCCCACCACATGAAGCCTGAGCATGTGGCCAGTGCTATCGTGAGAGGGCAGAAACATGCAAAGGACCAGGGTCCTGGGGACATCATTATGGCCCTTGTTAAAGGCACACCAGCAAAAGCCCTGGACTTTCAGTTATGTAAGATGAGACTTTTGCTTTCAAGCTTAAATAAGTATTAGAAATTACCTGTACCCAAATGAATCCTGAAGGTAACATTACTTGCTGTTCCAGTTACTATGGCTTGTAACAAACGAACCCAAAACTTCATGGTTTAACACAAGAACACATCTGTTTTTCTCACAAATCAGCAATCTGGGTGGGGATTGGAGTGGCTTATTTCTGCTCTGTTCAGCATTAGTTATGGATGGAAGCTGGGGCTGGACTCGTCTGGAGGTTTACTCCCTCACATCTGGTGCCTGGGCTGGGACAGCTCAAACAGCTGGGACTGGAGAAGTTGGGGCTCCTTTGGTCCCTCTACATAGTCTCTGCATGTGCTCTCTCCAGCATGGCAGCTTCAGAGTGGCTGGATTTCCTACATGTCAGCTGAGGGCCCCCAAGGCACGTGTCCCAAGGGAGGAGAGCAGGGGAGAAGCTCTATCATCTTTTTTGTCTTGCCCTCAGAAGTCATGGAGAATCACATACACCATAGTCCCAGGCCCACCAGATTCAAGAGGAGCAAACATAGACCCCACCTTTTGATGGAAGAGTGTCAACATCATACTACAGGAATTTGTGGACTGGGATATATTGGCATAGCCATTTTCTGAAAATATAATTGGCCACACACTATGAGGTATTTGTAAAAATTAAATAAAAAATTTGTCATGATACCATCCTGCAAAAATATGACATAGAGCTGGAGACCCAAATGGGCTGAGAGACTCTAAGGAGACTGTGTGAACTGGAAAAAAATTATCTGGCCAAGCCAGGGAAATGCTAGTGAGGAGAGATCAAAGAGGGTGTTGAGTGGAGAAAAGGATTACCCACGTTTTATCACGTCTAGCTTTAAAAGCAAAAACCACAGAGGCTTGATAAAGGAAACGTACAAATAAAATTTATTTATAAATCTGTTGTTGTTTCTACATATGCTAGCATTTCTGATTAAAGTTGTTTATTTTTGCAGTCATGCTTGCATCATAGGAGAGGATAAATGAACATAGTGCCAGCCTCTTCTCTTGGTTCAAAATTTCCTATGACTGAAGTTTTACTCTGCTAATCCTGTGACTAAAGCAGAATGCCAACATTAATATTCCTAAAATGTATCTTCAATATTTTTTGAGAAATCAATATAAGGATTTTGGAAGCTAATGCCATAAAATTACAAGTAAAGTTACAAAGTGACAGCAAATGTTGGATACTTATATAAAATATGAATCAGAATATTGCTTGAGGGTTAAGATAGAATGATAAAATGAGTAAAGCCAAGACTAATACAAAATTTACTGATGAGGCCATTTCAATTAAATTGAGTTATAGTAATAAAAAACCCTTTAGATTCAAGGTCTAAAACAATGCAAAGGAACTAGCTCTCCAACTTTGTAAAGTAATTCTGCCCCCTCTAAACTTCAATTTCCTCATGGCCAAAATGAAGGTGTCTGATTAGAGCAGGGGTTTCCATTCTTTTGACTTGCCTTGACCCAAGACAAAGAAGAAACCAATTCTGTTCTTTGAATATGATTGGAAAAAGAATTGCCAATTCATTTTTTCCAATAGAATTGGAAAAAGAAGAATTGCCTTGGGCCACATATAAAATATACTAACACTAACGATAGCCAATGAGCTAAACACACACACACACACACACAACTATGCCTTGCTTCCAAGATGGCCAAATAGGAACAGCTTCAGTCTACAGCTCCCAGTGTGAGTGACACAGAAGATGAGTGATTTCTGCATTTCCATCTGAGGTCCTGGGTTCAACTCACTGGGAGTTGTTGGACAGTGGGTGCAGCCCATGGAGCATGAGCTGAAGCAGGGTGGGGCATCGCCTCACCTGGGAAGCATAAGGGGTTGGGGAAGTCCCTTTCCTAGCCAAGGGAACACATGACAGATGGTACCTGGAAAATCGGGACACTCCCACCCTGACACTGTGCTTTTCCAATGGCCTTAGCAAATGGCACACCAGGAGATTATATCCCACACCTGGCTCAGAGGATCCCATGCCCACGGAGCCTTGCTCACTGCTAGCACAGCAGTCTGACAGCGAACTACAAGGCGGCAGCGAGGCTGGGGGAGGGGTGTCCACCATTGCTGAGGCTTGAGTAGGTAAACAAAGTGACTGGCAAGCTTGAACTGGGTGGAGCCCACCACAGCTCAAGGAAGACTGCCTGCCTCTGTAAACTTCACCTCTGGGGGCAGGGCATAGGTGAACAAAAGGCAGCAGAAACTTCTGCAAACTTAAATGTCCCTGTCTGACAGCTTTGAAGAGAGTAGTGGTTGTCCCAGTACAGAGTCTGAGATCTGAGAACAGACAGATTGCCTCCTTAAGTGGGTCCCTGATCCCTGAGTAACCTAACTGGGAGACACCTCCCAGTGGGGGCTGACTGATACCTCATACAGCCAGGTGCCCCTCTGAGATGAAGCTTCCAGGGAAAGGATCAGGCAGCAACATTTGCTGTTCTGCAGCCTCTGCTGGTGACACCCAGGCAAACAGGGTCCAGAGTGGACCTCCAGCAAACTCCAACAGACATGCAGCTGAGGGTCCTTACTGTTAGAAGGAAAACTAACAAACAGAAAGGACATCCACACCAAAACTTCACCTGTACGTCACCATCATCAAAGACCAAAGGTAGACAAAACCACAAAAATGGGGAGAAAACAGAGCATAAAAGCTGAAAAGTCTAAAAATCAGAGCACCTCTTCTCCTCCAAAGGAACACAGCTTCTTGCCAGCAGTGGAACAAAGCTGGACAGAGAATGACTTTGATGAGTTGAGAGAAGAAGGCTTCAGACGATTGGTAATAACAAGCTTCTCTGAGCTAAAGGAGGATGTTTGAACCCATCGCAAAGAATCTAAGAACCTTGAAAAAAGATTAGATGAATGGCTAACTAGAACGAACAGTATAGAGACCTTAAATGATCGGATGGAGCTGAAAACCATGGCATGAGAATTACGTGATACATGCACAAGCTTCAGTAGCCGATTTGATCAAGTGAAGAAAGGGTATCAGTGACTGAAGGTCAAATGAATGAAATGAAGCGAAAAGAGAAGTTTAGAAAAAAGGCTAACAAGAAACGAACAAAGCCTCCAAGAAATATGGGACTATGTGAAAAGACCAAATCTACATTGGATTGGTGTACCTGAAAGTGACAGGGAGAATGGAACCAAGTTGGAAAACACTCTTCACGATATTATCCAGAAGAACTTTCCCAACATGGCAAGGCAAGCCAACATACAAATTCAGGAAATACAGAGAATGCCACAAAGATAGTCCTTGAGAAGAGCAACTCCAAGACACATAACTGTCAGATTCACCAAAGTTGAAATGAAGGAAAAAATGTTAAGGGCAGCCAGAGAGAAAGGTTAGGTTACCCACAAAGGGAACCCCATCAGACTAACAGTGAATCTCTCAGCAGAAACCACACAAGCCAGAAGAGAGTGGGGGCCAATATTCAACATTCTTAAAGCAAATAATTTTCAACCCAGAATTTCATATCCAGCCAAACTAAGCTTCAGTGAAGGAGAAATAAAATCCTTTACAGACAAGCAAATGCTAAGAGATTTTGTCACCACTAGGCCAGCCTCACAAGAGCTCCTGAAGGAAGCACTAAACATGGAAAGGAACAACCGGTACCAACCACTGCAAAAACATGCCAAATTGTAAAGACCATCAATGCTAGTGAGAGCAAGCCAGCACGAGTTCCGGGTGGGTGTGGGCACGGCAGTCCCCACACTTGGAGCGGCCAGCCGGTGCTGCCCGCCCTGGGCAGTGAGGGACTTAGCAACTAGACCAGCAGCTGCGGTGGGTGCGCTGGGTTCCCCAGCACTGCTGGCCTGCCCATACCACATTCGAATTCTCACTGTGCCTCAGCAGCCTCCCCACAGGGCAGGGCTTGGGACTTGCAGCCCGCCATGCCCAAGCTCCCCCAACCAGTGGCCTCCCATGCAGCCTGAGCTTACCTGAGGGGGGCCACCCCCTGCTGCGCAGCACCCAGTCCCATTGGCCTAGCTCAGGGTTTGTGGATGCACAAATCAGCACTCTGTATCTAGGTAATCTGGTGGGGACTTGGAGAACTTTTATGTCTAGCTGTAGGATTGTAAATGCACCAGTCTGCACTCTGTGTCTAGCTCAGGGACTGTAAACGCACCAATCAGCACCCTGTCAAAACAGACCAATCAGCTCTCTGTAAAATGGACCAATCAGCAGGATGTGGGTGGGGCCAGATAAGGGAATAAAAGCAGACTGCCTGAGCCAGCCAGTGGCAACCTGCTTGGGTCCCCTTCCACACTGTGGAAGCTTTGTTCTTTTGCTCTTTACAATAAATCTTGCTGCTGCTCACTCTTTGGGTCCACACCGCCTTTATGAGCCTTAACACTCAGTGCAAAGGTCTGTAGCCTCACTCTTGAAGCCAGCAAGACCACTAACCCACTGAAAAACTACAGATGCGCCACCTTGAAGGGCTGTAACACTCATCGCAAAGGTCTGCAGCTTCACTCCTAAAGTCAGCGAGACCACGAACCCACCAGGAGGAAGAAACTTTGGACACATCTGAGCATCTGAAGAAACAAACTCTGGACATACCATCTTTAGGAACTGTAAGACTCACTATGAGGGTCTGTGGCTTCATTCTGGAAGTCAGCGAGACCAAGAACCCACCAATTCTGGACACACTAGGAAGAAACTGCATCAACCAATGAGCAAAATAACCAGCTAACATCATAATGACAGGATCAAATTCACGCATACCAATATTAACCTTAAATGTAAATGGGCTAAATGCCCCATTAAAAGACACAGACTGGAAAATTGGATAAAGAGTCAAGACCCATCAGTGTGCTGTATTCAAGAGAACCATCTCATGTGCAGAGACACACATAGGCTCAAAATAGAGGGATGGAGGAAGATCTACCAAGCAAATGGAAAACAAAACAAAACAAAACAAAACAAAAAAGCAGGGGTTGCAATCCTAGTCTCTGATAAAACAGACTTTAAAACAACAAAGATCAAAAGAGACAAAGAAGGCCATTACATAATGGTAAAGGGAGCAATTCATCAGGAAGAGCTAACTATCCTAAATATATATGCACCCAATACAGAAGCACCCAGATTCATAAAGCAAGCCCTTAGAGACCTACAAAGAGACTTAGACTCCCATAAAATAATAATGGGAGACTTAATCAACCCACTGTCAACAGTAGACAGATCAAGGAGATGGAAAGTTAGCAAGGATATACAGGAATTGAACTCAACTCTGCACCAAGCGGACCTAATAGACATCTACAGAACTCTCCACCCCAAATCAACAGAATATACATTCTTCTCAGCACCACATCACACTTATTCCAAAATTGACCATATAGTTGTAAGTAAAGCACTCCTCAGCAGATGTAAAAGAACAGAAATTGTAACAAACTGTCTCTCAGACTGCAGTGCAATCAAACTAGAACTCAGGATTAAGAAACTCACTCAAAACCACTCAACTACATGGAAACTGAACAACCTGCTCCTGAATGACAACTGGGTATATAATGAAATGAAGGCAGAAATAAAGATGTTCTTTGAAACCAATGAGAACAA
>NC_045441.1:98923238-98967563 GCF_002776525.5 Piliocolobus tephrosceles
GCAAACACATTCAAAAGCTAGCAGAAGGCAAGAAATAACTAAGATCACAGCAGAACTAAAGGAGATAGAGACACAAAAAACCCTCCAAAAAATCAATGAATCCAGGAGTTGGTTTTTTGAAAAGATCAACAAAATTGACAGACCGCTAGCAAGACTAATAAAGAAGAAAAGAGAGAGGAATCAAATAGATGCAATAAAAAATGATAAAGGGGATATCATCACCAAGCCCACAGAAATACAAACTACCATCAGAGAATACTATAAACACCTCTACGCAAATCAACTAGAAAATCTAGAAGAAATGGATAATTTCCTGGACACTTACACTCTTCCAAGACTAAACCAGGAAGAAGTTGAATCCCTGAATAGACCAATAGCAGCCTCTGAAATTGAGGCAATAATTAATAGTCTACCAACCAAAAAAAGTCCAGGACTAGATGGATTCACAGCTGAATTCTACCAGAGGTACAAGGAGGAGCTGGTACCATTCCTTCTGAAACTATTCCAATCAATAGAAAAAGAGGGAATCCTCCCTAACTCATTTCATGAGGCCAACATCATCCTGATACCAAAGCCTGGCAGAGACACAACAAAAAAAGAGAATTTTAGACCAATATCCCTGATGAACATCAGTGCAAAAATCCTCAATAAAATACTGGCAAACCGGATTCAGCAGCACATCAAAAAGCTTATCCACCATGATCAAGTGGGCTTCATCCCTGAGATGCAAGGCTGGTTCAACATTCGCAAATCAATAAACGTAATCCAACATATAAACAGAACCAAAGACAAGAACCACATGATTATCTCAATAGATGCAGAAAAGGCTTTTGACAAAATTCAACAGCCCTTCATGCTAAAAACGCTCAATAAATTAGGTATTGATGGAACGTACCTCAAAATAATAAGAGCTATTTATGACAAACCCACAGCTAATATCATACTGAATGGGCAAAAACTGGAAAAATTCCCTTTGAAAACCGGCACAAGACAGGGATGCCCTCTCTCACCACTCCTATTCAACATAGTGTTGGAAGTTCTGGCTAGGGCAATCAGGCAAGAGAAAGAAATAAAGGGTATTCAGTTAGGAAAGGAAGAAGTCAAATTGTCCCTGTTTGCAGATGACATGATTGTATATTTAGAAAACCCCATTGTCTCAGTCCAAAATCTCCTTAAGCTCTTAAGGAACTTCAGCAAAGTCTCAGGATACAAAATTAATGTGCAAAAATCACAAGCAGTAACAGACAAACAGAGAGCCAAATCATGAATGAACAAATGAGCCAAATCATGAATGAACTTCCATTCACAATTGCTTCAAAGACAATAAAATACCTAGGAATCCAACTTACAAGGGATGTAAAGGACCTCTTCAAGGAGAACTACAAATCACTGCTCAGTGAAATAAAAGAGGACACAAACAAATGGAAGAACATACCATGCTCATGGATAGGAAGAATCAATATCGTGAAAATGCCCATACTGCCCAAGGTTATTTATAGATTCAATGCCATCCCCATCAAGCTACCAATGAGTTTCTACATAGGATTGGAAAAAACTGCTTTAAAGTTCATATGGAACCAAAAAAGAGCCCGCATTGCCAAGACAATCCTAAGTCAGAAGGACAAAGCTGGAGGAGTCATGCTACCTGACTTCAAACTATACTACAAGGCTACCATAACCAAAACAGCATGGTACTGGTACCAAAACAGAGATATAGACCAATGGAACAGAACAGAGTCCTCAGAAATAATACCACACATCTACAGCCATCTGATCTTTGACAAACCTGAGAGAAACAAGAAATGGGGAAAGGATTCCCTATTTAATAAATGGTGCTGGGAAAATTGGCTAGCCATAAGTAGAAAGCTGAAACTGGATCCTTTCCTTACTCCTTATACGAAGATTAATTCAAGATGGATTAGAGACTTAAATGTTAGACCTATTACCATAAAAACCCTAGAGGAAGACCTAGGTAGTACCATTCAGGACATAGGCATGGGCAAGGACTTCATGTCTAAAACACCAAAAGCAATGGCAGCAAAAGCCAAAATTGACAAATGGGATCTAATTAAACTAAAGAGCTTCTGCACAGCAAAAGAAAGTACCATCAGAGTGAACAGGCAAACTACAGAATGGGAGAAAATTTTTGCAATCTACTCATCTGACAAAGGGCTAATATCCAGAATCTACAAAGAACTCAAACAAATATACAAGAAAAAAACAAACAACCCCATCAAAAAGTGGGGAAAGGATATGAACAGACATTTCTCAAAAGAAGACATGCATACAGCCAACAGACACATGAAAAAATGCTCATCATCACTCGCCATCAGAGAAATGCAAATCAAAACCACAATGAGATACCATCTCACACCAGTTAGAATGGCAATCATTAAAAAATCAGGAAACAACAGGTGCTGGAGAGGATGTGGAGAAATAGGAACACTTTTACACTGTTGGTGGGATTGTAAACTAGTTCAACCATTATGGAAAACAGTATGGCAATTCCTCAAGGATCTAGAGCTAGATGTACCATATGACCCAGCCATCCCATTACTGGGTATATACCCAAGGGATTATAAATCATGCTGCTATAAAGACACATGCACACGTATGTTTATTGCAGCACTATTCACAATAGCAAAGACTTGAAGTCAACCCAAATGTCCATCAGTGACAGACTGGATTAAGAAAATGTGGCACATATACACCACGGAATACTATGCAGCCATAAAAAGGGATGAGTTTGTGTCCTTTGTAGGGACATGGATGCAGCTGGAGACCATCATTCTTAGCAAACTATCACAAGAACAGAAAACCAAACACTGCATGTTCTCACTCATAGGTGGGAACTGAACAATGAGCTCACTTGGACTCGGGAAGGGGAACATCACACACCGGGGCCTATCATGGGGAGGGGGGAGGGGGGAGGGATTGCATTGGGAGTTATACCTGATATAAATGATGAATTGATGGGTGAAAAAAAAAAAAAAAAGACACACAGTACATATTTTAGGTTCTGCAGACCATATGTTCTCACTGGAACTATGTAATTCTGCAGTCATAGCATGAAAATGGGCATAGACAATATGTAAATGAATGAGTGTGGCTATGAGTGTGGCAATAAAACTTTATTTACAAAAAAAAAAAAAATGTCTCTGAGTAACAGCCCATTTGCCAGCAGGGGGTGGTGGGAGAAGGGGTTGAGTGAACCAGTCTTGGGGTTTGAGACAATTGCCTCCATTTGCTATACCTTGGACATGACAATGGTAGCAATCTCCACCTAGTTGAAACAAATCATCAGAGGAAAGATTATTAATACATGAGGGCATGTCAGTCAAGAAAGCTATTTAGCATTACAATTAATAGGCTATATCTCTAGAAGATCCTTTCCAGGAGAGTAAAAAAGCCTTATTAGATTCTTTTTTCTTGGCTATTGGCTTGGGCAGATGATTTAAAAGCCAATATGCCAAATTTATTTTGTTATATTCTCTTTCGGGAATAGACATCCCCTAGATGTGTGAATTTCTTAGATTCATTTACTTCTTTACTTTAAATCTTTCTGGGAACTCTTTGGTGATTCCATGTCATATAACTTCACATAAGCTCGTTCATATTTTCTTCTATGATAGAAGCATCAAATATAGGTGCCAGTATCTAATTTATTATTACTGTTTTTCCCAGTGTTCTCAAGCAAGTGTGGAGGAGACAGGGACATAAACTAAAACCATAAAGTCATCCCAGGGGATGAGACCATTATTGTGAAGATATTCATATTTTGTCTGACAATGGCCTGTGGTGGTTCTTCACAAACTAGCCTTGAAAATTAGGAGATAATCACCCCCTTTTTCTAATTGTTACAGACCCAATGCTCAAATCCTCTTACTTCTCCTTACATTTTCCTCTTAGAACTAAGAGGATATACATATTTAATATCCATGACATAAAGCAGCTCTTGTTGGGGTTCTCACCACTGCACCCTACCTAGGTCAATCATGGATTCTGAAAGATGCAGCTAAATAGATGCTATCAGCATATGCACTTCCTTTAAACCTGGGGTTTTAGCTTGGGTTCCCTAACAGCAGAGCCTGCAGCAGGAATTCTAGCACAAATCATTTATTAAGGGTGTAATATCAAGTGAATTCGGTAAGGGAATGAGGGAAGTGGCATAGCAAAGGGGCAGAAGCTAAGCAAGATGTGGTTTCAGCTGGATGATTTCAGGTGGAATTTAGGCTCAGTCTGAGTTAATGGGGAGCTTTGGAGCAAGACTAGTACCATGGAATTGTCACACATTGAGGCTAGAGGGGCTTTGTGTATCCCTATATCAGTCAGTTAATGGCTGCAGGTTGCCCTGGGGGGATAGGGTAACTTCTCATCAGTTTTGGTTGAGGGAGCTTCCACAGCAGTTCTTGGAGGACACCACACCTGGGGGATTGGTGCATTGGTTCAGTAAAGGGTATCTGGGTAGGTCACCAAGGGGAGCTATAACTAGGCAGACTTACTCTGAATCCCCGCTTCTCTGTTTATTCTTCTGACTTTAGCATAGTTTAGCATAAAGATAACATATATTGCACTCCTTCAGCCCAGAAAACAGACCCAGCTCTTGGCATTCAGCTCCCTCCTCACCATAACCCACATAACCTAAACACTAACTGGAGCTCCTAATTTTAAATCCCCAAATTTACCCTCACATCTTTTAGCCTTGAACTCCCTCCTCTCCTCTCTGTTTATTAACTGTTTACTCTATTGACAAGAGTTTCTGCTCACCACCCAGATTAGGTTTGGGTAGGGCAGTGCATTAGTTATTTATTGCTATATAAGAAATTACCTCCAAACAGAGTGTTTTAAAACAACGATAAACATTTATTTTCTTATAGTTGGGTTTGGCTGGGTTGTTCTTCTAGCTCAGGGTGTTTTTTTATTTCTTTTTCTTTTGACAAACATAACATCTGTTCTTCAGATGTTGGCTGGGGCTACAATCATTTTGAGGCAGGAGAATAGGGCCTGGAGGCAGGGAACCTAAGGACTTCTTAGAACTCAATCAAATGGAAACACTTTAGCTATGATGGGAAATATCCTCTTCATTTACGTTGGGCATACAACTAGTAAATGACTTCATAATTTTACTTCATCCTCTTCATTTACATAGGGTGTACACCAAGTAAGCAATGGAAACCTCCAGAGGGTATTTAAACACCAGAAAATCCTGTAACTGTCGCGCTGTTGAGACTCTATGCTCATACCCACCCGCACTCTGTGGTTGTACTTTCATTTTTCCATAAATCTCTGCCTTTTTGCTTCTTTCTTTCCTTGTTTTATGTGTTTTGTCCAATTCTTTGTTCAAGACGCCAAGAACCTGGACACACTCCACCGGTAACGTATTTTGGCAAGCCAGCCAGGAGGTCAGCCCAAAGTTTGGGATTTTTCTCCTTTTCTTCTCTGCGCCATACAGGGGAATCTCTCTCCCTCTTTTCCTTTCCAACTCGGGCACCTTGGTGGGCAGTGTGTAAACACAGAGGCAACTGCAGATTTCTGGCCAGGGCTGCTCTGAAGGAATATTTTCTATCTTTTGCGGTTGTGGTCCCTAATCCCTACATGTGGTATAGCTCGGGGCGAACTCACATGTGTTTCATGTGACTGAAACCTTCTTTTATGTTAAATTCTTCCCTTACCCTACTTGACTAAGGGCAGAAGAAACCCACCCACCCTCCAGTTCCTATCATTAAATTTCATGGCTATCACTAATGGAATGGGAAGCATGGGAAAGCATGGCCTTATCAAATTATAAGGATGCTGGAAATTGAGGCCTTCATCCAGGGACAAAAGGAAAGCTCATAGTAGGCTATCCTCTCTGGAGGGAAAGCATGCAAAGTAGCACTGGTGCCCATCTGAGGTCAGAGACATCTGACACTCTAAGATTGGACCCTAAAGGGGCATTCCCTGGGGGAATCCTCCGGACCCCAACCTCTCCAAAGTGGACGGCTTTGGCAGAGGTCCTGAGGTCTAGTACTAAGCCCTCCTTAGAATTTTCTCTTGCAGTTGCAATACTGTGTGGGCCCCATATTGTTTGGAATCTGAAGTTTGCTGTTGAATGGGAAAGTGGGATGGAGTTTTATGTGTCTAGGCTTTTGTGCTGTTGTTCTAAGCAGGGGGTCTGGTC
This sequence comes from Piliocolobus tephrosceles, assembly GCF_002776525.5. Lineage (NCBI taxonomy): Eukaryota > Metazoa > Chordata > Mammalia > Primates > Cercopithecidae > Piliocolobus > Piliocolobus tephrosceles. Next base: position 98,929,399 of record NC_045441.1, read on the forward strand.
AATGTGTGATGCTCTCCTTTGGTAATGTTTGGCCGCAGTGTTCTTTGGAGTCTGGGGAGGTTTGGCCTCTAAAAATCAAACTGCCATGGAAACTGCTTTACCCGAAATTTTGGTTCACAGCCTTCATTAGATTACCTATTGGGGCAAACAAAGTAAAACTAGTGAGCTTGTATTGCTATCTCATGGCTAGGATTCCAAGGTAAAAGCTATCGAATCTTTGTGTGTGTTTATATACATGTCTAGATGTGTTTATTTGTATGTACACTTGTTATATGTTGTGTCTACCAAATTGGCCTATAAAAGAGCACTCACAAATTAAGTAAATAAGTCTGAGCAATTTTCAAGTTCACATGACTTAAGTATAACTTTACTAAACAAGCTGGCTTTTAAATTATTGATAAAATAAAAATAGAAATGCCTTCAGAATTGTCAGCATAAATTTTTGTCTTGATTTTATATTTGTCTCTGCTAGATATTTTGAGGTATCAGGGTTTGGCATAGAAGGTTATAAAACTATAAACCCAGCCAAAACAAAATGACCTTGGTTTGCCTACCCCTCTTTTTTTTTGACAAATGATAGTAATTTAATGTTAGCTAAATCTTCTGAGCTGTTGGCAAAAATATCTGTGTACTTAACTTTGAGGCTCTCACCTAGGTATGGGTGAGCACCCAATGTTCACTAGCTATTAAAAATGTGGTTAACAAGGAAATAACTAACTTTAAATAATAGTGTCTAATATCTCAGTTTACAGAAGTAATCTAGGTAAACTGTTTAAAAATGAAATAAGTACATGTAAATGGGATATTTTAGGTGTATTTTTTGTGTAAATTAAAATCTTAAAGTTATTTTTGATGCTTACTGAATATCTGGGTCATTTCCAATTAAGACAGGGTTGCGATATGGGGAAATATGTTTCTAAACACTGTGGAATTGTTCTTATCTGTAAATGTCCATATCTCATAGCTCAAGATTTCTTGCTTTTTAGGATTTCACTAAAGTTTTAGGTTACTAAGGATAAGAATTCTAGTTAACACATAACTTTGTATACAAAATGTGCCAGAAAGGGTTGTGTTAGAACCTGACCAAAAGGGGAGAATTTTTTTAAACAAAATTATGGTAGGTCATTGTTTTGGACTGAGCTCATGCACTAGACCTCATCAGATCAAACCAAACAAAATGGAGTTGCTTGTGCTAAGACTTTAAGGAGACACATTGTATTAGTCCATTCTCACACTGCTGATAAAGATATACCTGAGACTGTGCAATTTACAAAAGAAAGAAAGGTTTAATGGACTTACAGTTCCATGTGGCTGGGGAGGCCTCACAATTATGGTGGAAGGCAAGGAGGAGCAAGTTAAATCATACATGGATGGCAGCAGGCAAAGAAAGAGCTTATGAAACCATAAGATCTCATGAGACTTATTCACTATCATGAGAACAGCATGGGAAAGAACTGCCCCCATGATTCAATTACCTCCCACTGGATCCCTCCCACAATACCTGGGTATTCAAGATGAGATTTGGGTGAGAACACAGCCAAACCATATCATTCCACCCCTAGCCCCTCGCAAATCCCATGTCTTCACATTTCAAAACCAATTATGTCTTCCCAACAGTCCCACAAAGTCTTAACTCACTTCAGCATTAACTCAAAAATCCACAGTCCAAAGTTTCATCTGAGACAAGGCAAGTCCCTCCTGCCTATGAGCCTATAAAATCAAAAGCAAGTTAGTTACTTCCTAGATAAAATGGTGGTATAAGCACTGGGTAAATACAACCATTCCAAATGGGAGAAATTGGCCAAAACAAAGGGGCTACAGGTCCCATGCAAATCCAAAATCCAGCAGGGTAATCAAATCTTAAAGCTCCAAAATGATCTCCTTTGACTCCATGTCTCACATCCAGGTCACGCTGATGCAAGAGGTGGTTTTCCACGGTCTTGAAGGCTGCATCCCTGTGGTTTTGCAGGGAACAGCCTCCCTCCCAGATGCTTTCACAGGCTGGCATTGAGTGTCTGTGGCTTTTCCAGGCTCATGGTGAAAACTATCGGTGGATCTACCATTCTGGGGTCTGGAGGATGGTGACTCTCTTCTCATAGCTCCACTAGATGGTGCCCCAATAGGGACTCTGTGTGGGGGATCTGACCCCATATTTCCCTTCTGCACTGCCCTAGCAGAGGTTCTCCATGAGGGCCCCACCCCTGCAGCAAACTTCTGGGCACCCAGGCATTTCCATACATCCTCTGAAATATAGGTGGAGGTTCCCAAACCCCAGTTCTTGACTTCTGGGCACTCATAGGCTCAACACCACCAACTCATAGGCTCAACAAGCAAGGTGGCTGCATGCAAGCATGGCTTGAGGCTTGCACCTTCTGAAGCCATGGCCTGAGCTCTATGTTGGCTCCTTTCAGCCATGGCTGGAGTGGCTGGGATGCAGGGCACCAAGTCCCCAGGATGCACACAGTACAGGGACACTGGGTTTGGCTCATGAAATTATTTTTTACTCCTAGGCCTCCACGTCTGGAATGGGAGGGGCTGCTATGAAGACCTCTGACATGCCCGGAGACATTTTCCCCAGGGTCTTGAGGATTAACACTCAGTTCCTTGTTACTTATGCAAATTTCTGCAGCTGGTTTGAATTTCTCAGAAAAATTGAATTTTCTCATCTATTGCATTGTCAGGCTGCAAATTTTCTTAACTCTTATGCTCTGTTTCCCTTAAAAATCTGAATGCATTTAACAGCACCCAATTCACCTCTTGAATGCTTTGCTGCTTAGAAATTTCTTCTGCCAGATACTCTAAATCATCTCTCTGAAGTTCAAAGTTCCACCAGTCTCTATGGCAGAGGCAAAATGCCACCAGTCTATTTGCTAAAACATAGCTAGAGTCACTTTTCCTCCAATTCCTAACAAGTTCCTAATTTTCATCTGAAACCACCTCAGCCTGGACTTTACTGTCCATATCACTATCAGCATTTTGGGCAAGGCCATTCAACAAGTCTCTAGGAAGTTCCAAACTTTCCTACATTTTCCTGTCTTTTCCTGAGCCCTCCAAACTGTTTCAACCTCCGCCTGTTACACAGTTCCAAAGTCGCTTCCATATTTTTGGGTATCTTTTCAGAAGTGCCCCACTCCTGATACCAATTTACTGTATTAGTCTGTTCTTACATTGCTGATAAAGACATACTTGAGATCGGGCAGTTTACAAAAGAGAGAGAAGTTTAATGAACTTACAGTTCCACGTGGCTGGGGAGGGCTCACATTCATTGTGGAAGGCAAGGAGGAGCAAGTCAGATCTTACATGGATGGCAGCAGGCAAAGCAAGAGCTTGTGCAGGGAGACTGCCCCTTATAAAACCATCAGATCTCATGAGACTTATTATCACAAGAACAGCTCAACAAAGACCTGCCCCCATGATTCAATTACCTCCCACTGGGTCCCTCCCACAACACATGGGAATTCAAGATGTGATTTGGGTGGGGACACGGTCAAACCATATCACACATGGATCCTAGAACAGAAGAGGTTTTGTTTTTCTGCTGCAAGTCTCTATAACAAACATTCCTGACAGCATAAGTATCTACCTCCTGAAGTTCCCATTAAATCTTTTAACCAAATTCATTTCCTGTCTCCTAGAGAACATCAAACTTCAGATGATCATGTGACAAAGGTTCCAGTCAGTTCCAGGTGAAGACACCATCCCTGGTCATTAAGGAGCTACCCTGCCTCCATTAGACAGAGCAGGACAAGAGTTCTGTGATCCATAATGGGTAGGGACTACACCCCAAACCAGCATGAAGCAGTTACAGAAGAAAGACCATCAGTCCCTCTGCCTCCCATAAAGATCTGTGGGGATCACATCTTTTGGGGGGGAAATAAGACAGGAGAATAGGGCCTGGAGGCAGGGAACCTAAGGACTTCATAGAACTAAATCAAAGGAAAACACTTCAGTGATGACAAGAGATATCCTCTTCATTTACATAGGGCATACACCTAGTAAGTGACTTTGTAACTTTAATCCATCCTCTTCATTTATATAGGGTGTACACCAAGCAATCAGTGAAAATCTCTAGAGGGTATTTAAGCCCCAGAAAATTCTGTAATCGCACTGTTGAGACCCTATGCTTGTACCCACTCCCACCCTGTGGAGTGTACTTTCATTTAAAAAAAAAATTCTGCTTTTGTTGCTTCATTGTTTCCTTGATCTGTTTGTGCATTTTGTCCAATTCTTTGTTCAAGACACCAAGAATCTGGAAACCCTCCACTGGTAACAATTTGCAAGCTTGATAGGAGGTGGAGTGGCTTCAAAATTGGCTTAGTCACATGGCTGCCAAGTTGGTGCTTGCTGTTGGTGGGAGGTTTTCACTATTTCTCATGGATTCTTCTCCAAAGGGCTGTTTGAGCTTCCCTCCAGTATGGTAGCTGGCTTCCCAGAAAGAGTGGTCCAGGAGAACAAAGCAACAGCTGTGGTGACTTTTATGACCTATCTTCAGAAGTTAAACATTGTCTTCTTCATCAAATGGTTGCACAGACCACCTCTTATTCAATGTAGGAGGAGACTGCAGATGATCATGAATAGTAAGAGGTGAAGATCATGCAGGCATCCTAAAATCTGACTGTGACAGGGTAGTATATTCCTATATTCCTACCTCAATATTTTCCTGTTTTCCTACTGTGCCTGTTTGGCAAGAACATGGTGGCTCCTAACCTCTCTACTCTTAATTTCTTCATTGTGTTTTCTTGATATTTCCAAGACTCCTACATATATTGAATCACATAGAATGTAAAACCAATGGTTTTTAAAATTAATCAATTTTAGCAGTTTTTAAGCTTCCAGAGTTATCCACTTTATCCTAACACTTTAGGAGTTGGTGGCCATCCCACAATCTCCTTCATGTTTACATAATGTTCTATCTGGCTGCTCACCGTTTGTGTCTTATCCTGGAGAGTCCTTATTTGTAAAGCGTATCTGTCTTCTTGTACCCATCCTTCTGGTCTCTCCATGGATCTTCTACTACCCTTTCTAGTGCTTTATCTATGTCATCACAAAGATTCCAGAAGGAAATCTCCTCCCTTCAAGGTGGCAACCCTGGAGCATGGTTTTATTTGAGCCTGAGCTGGAATTGCAAAATTAGACAGCTTGGCAGGAGAAAGCCAGAGCCAGGAATCAGTGGGCCCCAACCTCTGAAGAAACCAACACTTTGACCAAAAGCTTCCTTCTGTAATGTCATGGGAGAGTAATTTTTGGCTTTTATAGGGTTTCTTCATTTTGACTACAAGACAGAAGTACCACACAAAGGTTATACAAGGCTCTCTGCATTTCCATGTGGGGTTTGATACATTAATGAGAATTTGACAAATCCTGACCACTCTGCCATCTGTTGGCCTCATTCTCTTCCTAGTTCTGTGATGCTTTTCATCTATTCTGAGGCAGAGGAACTCGTTCCACTGACATAGGCAATACTCCTAACCCTACCAGCTGTCTTACAAGGGTGTGTTGCTGCTCTGAAGGAAATGAAAGAAAGGGTATATATTAAACAAAATTCCTGCCAGAAACAACTCACATTCTTCTGTACAAGTAGCTTACAAAGGGGCACAATATGGGATGGGTTTATATTAATCATATCTCATACATTTCATGAGGTTATGTCGTCTTACTGCTCAGAAACCTCCTCTCATGACTTAATCAAACTCCTTGTCTTAGCATTGTAGGCCTTCCAGCTGTCATTCGGGCTTCATGCCACTTTATTAATATTCCTTCCCCTTCCCCCCTACATGTCACCTATACTTTAGCCAAATGTGATCACATGCTATTGTTCTAACCTGCTCCATAAATTTCTGCCTCCATGCATTGGGAAATTGTATTATCTGCATTCTAAAAGTTTCCTGTCATATTGACCATAGAAGTGCTTCCCTTGTCTGAGATCTGTGGTAAATGCTACCTCACTCATGACACCCTTCCTGATTTCCTCTCTCTAGTGACCTCACTTCCCCATGGACTCTGACAGCACTTTACTGGTAACCTGTTTGTAGACTTATCACATTCTTCCAGATATTTGAGCTGTTAATGTAACAGAGTCCCAATGCTGACTTCTGCACTTGATGTTTTCCAAAATATTGATGGCTGAGAGTGAGAACAATCTGTCTTAATTCTGCCAGTGATTATTAAATTTATCTTCAAAGAAAGGTAGATCTTTGATTTTTGGAGAAGAATTAGACTTAAGGGAGTTTTGGATTATACAAATGAAAGATAATCTTTTGGAATACAGAGACCCTGGTCCAACGTTTCTCAATTTGGGTTCCACAAAACCTTGCAGTTCAATATGTCATCACTAGGGGTTTTGTAAGAGGTTTTGATTTAAAACCTAAACATCAACTTTTGAAGTTTGCATACTTTGAGGATAGATAGTAGCTGAGCAGACATGTCAGCAATTTCATTAGAGGTCTCTCAGTCCTGTTGTGGCAGTGTGCAGTAGGATTGTATTCCTTTGTTTGTGCTCAATTGAGGTTTTTGATGCAAGCTATGGGAGGTCACTGGTAACTGATGAGTGCTACATTACACAGATGAGAGGGTGGTAGATGGATAACATGAGTTTTTCCCTCTCTAATTATTTTCCCTAAACTCCCCATATGCACTACAGGATGACTTACAGGACTAAACAAGCTTTGCTAGTATAACTAAAAATGAGGGGAAATTTAATTTTCATTCTAAAGGATCAGGTGCTCCCTGCCCCCAGTTTTATCGTGGTTACAAACATTGCAAAATGTAAGTTGAAAAGGCTAAAAGTGATTTCTCTAGTGATTGATGAGTCTGGGGGAATTTTTAAATTTTACTATGCTCTTATGTTTTATACTTAACTTGTGTTTGTATTGTATAAACATGTTTGATAACCCAATGTGGTAATTTGTGAAGGTGAGATATGAGATGGGAGAGGAAGATTTTAGGCCTGGGGATAACCCTGATAAGGTTAGTGATGATGAATTATAGCCTTCTGAGTCGTTGTCCTGCGTGGTTGGAACACAGGACACAGAAAAAGTCCATCTTTATGATGAAAGACACTTATCAAGGAGCTTCTATAGTTTGATTATCCAAATTTTCTTATTTTATGGAGAATCATCCATGTGAGGAGGCCAGCAAGATTCTTCTGTAAAGAGGCAGGTGGCAAATATTTTAGGTTTTTCAGATCACGTGTAGTCTCTGTCACATATTCTTCTTTGTCTTCGTCTGCTTGTTTAAATGCTTTAAAAATGTAAAAGCCAATCTTAGCTCTGTGGGCTGTACCAAAGCAGGCCTCTGGTGAGGTTTGGCCCATGGGCTGTCATTTGCCAATCTCTGCTATGTCAAACAACTTAGAGATGTGGGAATGGTTTCAATTAAAAAAAAAAAGGAAAACTCAAACAAAACAAAAACCCTTAAACATAAGTCATAGCTATTTGAGAAGTAAAGATGCTGATTACTTTAAGCAGCCATTAGAATCTCAAAACAAACAGTAATTCTTGTTAAAAACAAACAAACAACAAAGAAACAGGTACATTCAGTGAAAGGGATCAGGGAGCAAGTTATTTAGTAGCAGAACTTACTGTCTTAAACAGGAAAAGTCACACAGTTGGTAAGACTAACAATGTGATCATGTAAAATTACTGTGAATCAAAGGCTAGGAAAAGATGCACTACAAGAAATTGAAAAGTTTCCACACTCTGAAACAGTGTCATACGTTGAAGTATTGATGACACGTCACACTACTTTGAAGAGGTTTTGTGACATACCCTGAAAAACCGCAGCTTCTTTTTCTAGGTTGATGAGCCGGGATTTCACCAATAAAAGTCATACTTAGCATTTGTAAGATCTGCAAGTAATTGTGAAATTCAAGAAAACAAAGAGTGGCCCATAACAAGGAAAGGCCAAGATATAATTAATGTTTGGCCTTCATATTTATAAACAAAAGTTCTAAGAACTACATTGACATCAACACTGATAGTGCTCTGTCAAAAGTTGGTTCTGTGAGAGCTTTTACATCTTTTAAAGGAAAAAAGTTGCCCACATTGTCACAACACATTGTCTTCTTCAAAGAGAATGTCAAACATTCTTGGAGATGAAATGAAAGTTTTAGACAGTATTACAAAATGACTATCTTTGTTATATAAAGGCTAACTTGAGAATACTTTTAAAGCTGCAAAGGTGTCGATAAAGACCACAGAAATATCCTGCTATACTCAGAAATTTGGTGGCTCAGCAGAGGAAGCATTTTCAACAGGGTGTTTGAACTGAAAGATGAAATTCAAAAGTACTTTCAATATCATACTGGGCAAGTTTCATTAAGTGCTTTGATGAACAATGGCTGCAAAAAGTTGCCTTCTCAGCAGACATTTTTCATTATGTGAACAAGTCTCTGCAAAGCCCTGGAGAAAATGTTTTGACTTTGAGTGACAAGATTCTTGAATTTAAAAGGTAACTGAGAGGGACTTCTGATTCAAGTGATGATGGAATAAGACCCTTGTGAAAAATTCCCTTGTAGTAAAACAACTATAAAACCTGAATATAAAGCAAAAAGCAACTACTTGAAGGCACTGGAGAGAGAACAGAAGCAGAAAGACACTGGCAAAGAATAAATATTTGAAAGAGGAAGCAGTATGAAGTAAGTGCCCTGTGTCTGTGGTTTCTAGCCTGGGTCTCAGTGCAACCCACTGAATATGCACAGTGGCAGTGCGGTAGAGGTGTCAGTAGAAAACCCACCATCCCTCTGGTAGGGGAATCCATGGCTGATGGAGAGAGTTGGAGAATTCCCAAAGAGAAAGAAACAGAGAGGAAATCCCAAAATTTTGTCTAATGATTTCTCTGATTCCTGAACCACATATGCATGAAACAGACTCAAGGCAGTTCAACTAAAGACAAATGATCTGAACTGAGATTAGAGTTACAATGCAAGAAACAAAATTGCATAAGCTCCCCCCTGCCAAAAAAAACCACACTTTTTAGAGAAGCAATAAAATCAAGAATTTGCACAGCTTGATATTCATAAAGGCCAGGATAAATTCAAAATTTCCCAACAAAAAAGAACCAAGAAAAATGGAAGATATCAAGAAAAGAGGACTGAGACCCTCAGATAAGACATTAGATAGACACGGCAGATAAGGATTTTTAAACGTCTATTATAATGATATTCAATGAAACCAAACAAAATACAAGTTCAATAAATAAAGAAAAACAGAAAATTTAACAGAGAAAAACAGAAAAAACTAAATTGAAATTCTAGGACTAAAAAATGTAATATCTGATCTAAAACAATCACTGAATAGAACTAACAGCTGAGTGGAAGTGACAGACGGAGGAGTAAGTGAAGTGAAAAATAGATAAGTAGTAACTGTTCCATGTGATGAACAGGGAAAAAAAAAACTGGAAAAAAAAAAAGCCACAGAGTGCAGGGACTTGTTTCATAAATATTAAGTGTTCCAGTATATGTGTAATTAGAGTCCCAGAAGAAGAGATTTTTAAAAAAGGAATAGAAAAAAGATGATTAAAAATGGTCCCCCAAATCTCCCAAATTTGTAAGACAGAAATTTACAGATAAATATGCTCAAAGGACATCAAGTAAAATAAATATAAACAATCCCACATCAAGGTACATCATGGTCCAACTGTTTAAAGCCAAAGATTGAGAAAAGTATTCAAACTGTCAACAGAAAACACCATATACAATGGACCAATTATTAACAGCTGAGTTTTCATTATAAACCATGGAGAATTGAGTGGTAAAATATCTTTAAGGTGTTGAAAGAAAAAAAAACCCCACATCAACCCAGATTCTATATCCAGAGAAAATATTCTTCAAGAATAAAGGTAAAATAAAGATATTTTCAGATGAAAGAAGCCTAAAAGTATTCATTACAAGCAGGCCTACAATACAAGAAATGGTCAAGGAAGTTCCTCAGACTAAAGGTAAATGATACTAGATGATATTAGTATCGCCATAGAAAGAAGAAATAACATAAAAAATTGTAAGTACAAAAGAATAATTTTTGTCTTTGATTTTTCCTCTTCTTTATGTGACTCATAACTCTTTAAAGAAAAACTATAACAGTATCTTCTATGATTTATAACAAATGTAGATGTAATACATATAATAATTATAACATGAATCATGATGGGCTTATGGAACCAATGGCTTCAAAGTTTTTATAATTTACTTGAGTAGTACATTATTAAAAGTAAATGGTAAAGTTAAGGATTATATTGCACTTGTAAATTAATTACTAAAATAATAATACAAATAAGGATAGCCAATTCTTCCAAGATGGAGCAACAAGAACTGAATATATCCTCTTGCCTGAAACAACTAAAAAATAAGAAAAAAAATATGAATGTTAAGACACTGGGTATCAGGCAATAAAATACAGTGAGATGGTAAACAAATGAAATAAGCCTATCATTGCCCCAGCTTACTGCCTTGACAGTTTTCAGGCATTGGTGTAGGGAGTACAAGCCAGGCAGAACCTGGATGCCTCCCTCAGTGGAGGACTCAGAGCTGGCAGAGAGGAGAGGCCAAGGAAACTAGGGTTTTCAGGGCAGAGCATCAGAGAGAAGAGAACTCTGGAGATCAGCAAAGGGTCCCCTGATTCTTCAGCTGGGTATTGATCAAATCTTGTGTCTGAGCAAATTAGCCAAGGCTGGGGAAAGAACTACTCAAAGGATTAGAGGGAATAATACTCAGAGATCACCCAGGGCCTGGAGAAGTTTCTGTTTCCAACAGCCAGAGTGGAAAAGCTCATGATTTATGGAGAATCAGGTAACATATACAGAAGTTGTTTGACTCATTAGTCAAGGAAAAATCATTGTAGATGAAACACTGCTCTGGTTCTACAGAAGAAAGCCTAAAAGCATCTCCTGAGGGATTTAACTGTTGACAAGTAACCTGTGTTAAGGACAAAGATCAAGAGTATTTTTAGGAATACAAATTGAACAAGTTAAAATTGACAATACCTGGCAAACAATTGACTATTACCAAGTGTGTTCATTTTCTGTTGCTGCCTAACAAATTACCACTGTTAGGGACTAGAGGTTTGTTTCCCCGCAAAATTCTTTTGTTGAAATTCTAACCCCAATGTGATGGCATTAGGAGGTGAAAATTTGGGCAGTAATTAGGTCATGAGGGTGGAGCTCTTATAAATAGGATTAGTGCCATTATAAAGGAACCCAGAAAGCTCTCTTGCCCTCTTTCCACCACGTAAGGGTACAACAAAAAGCTAGCAGTCTGTAACTCGGAAGAATACCCTCACTAAATCCCAATCATGTTGGCATCCTGATCTTGGACTTGCAGCTTCCAGAACTGTGAAAAATAAATTTCTGCCACCTAGTTTGAAGTACTTTGTTGTAAGAGCCCAAAGTGACTAAGGGGAACACAAATGAAACCGCTTAAAATAACATACACATTTATTACCTTAGTCCAGACAAGGCTCAATTAACTTCTCTGCTCAAGGTCTTACAAGGCTGTGATCAAGATAACAGTTGGGGCTATAGTTTCATCTGAGCCACAGGGTCCTCTTCCAAGGTCATGTGATTATGGGCAAGATTCATTTCCTTACGACTGTAGAACTCATAGAGTTGGCATCATCTTCAAGACCATGAGGGACACATTTCTCTGGCTTTCTCTGTTTCTTCTCTCTAGCTTCCTTGTTAAGAGATCATCTGATTGTGTCAGATCTACCAAGGCAATTTCTCTCTTGATTAATCCAATTGATTTGGTACTTTCATCTTTGAAATGTTATCTTGTCTTTGGATATGTAATATAATTATAAAAGTGATACTGCTTCATCAAGGCTAGGGGATTACAAAAAAGCATCTGTCACCGAGGTCATGTTAGAGTTTTGCCACCCACACTAGACAAGTAAAGAGGCAGAAAAATGTGACCCACATTTTGGGGTCATGATGAGAAAAATCAATGGGTAGAAATCAACCTAGAAATGACACAGATGAAAGAATTGATAGACAGGGACATTAAAACATCATTATAGCTATATTCTAACTTTAAGAAGTTAGAGGGAATATTGAGGATGCTAAGCAGCAACAGGGAAGACATAAAAAGACATAAATGTAGCTTTTAGAGATGGAAATTACAATGTTTGAGATTAAAAGTGCACTGGATTAGACACTGCAGAAGGAAAGACTAGTAAACTTGAAGATTATATATATATATATATATATTTCTTGTCTTTGATTTATATATGTGTGTATATATATATACACACACACACACACACATATTTTGTCTCTGATTTTTCCTCTTAACTTCTTTATGTGACTCGTAACTCGTTAAATAGCCAAATGGGATCACATACTATTGTTCTAACCTGCTCCATAAATTTCTGCCTCCGAGCATTGGGAAACTGTATTATCTGCATTCTAAATGTTTCCTGTCATATTGACCATAGAAGTGCTTCCCTTGTCTGAGATCTGTGGTAAATGCTACCTCACTCATGACACCCTTCCTGATTTCACTCTCTAGTGATCTCACTTCTCCATGGACTCTGAGAGCACTTTACTGGTAACCTGTTTATAGACTTATCACATTCTTCCAGATGTTTGAGCTGTTAATGTAACAGAGTCCCAATGCTGACTTCTGCACTTGATGTTTTCCAAAATATTGATGGCTGAGAGTGAGAACAATCTGTCTTAATTCTGCCAGTGATTATTAAATTTATCTTCAAAGAAAGGTAGATCTTTGATTTTTGGAGAAGAATTAGACTTAAGGGAGTTTTGGATTGTATAAATGAAAGATAATCTTTTGGAATACAGAGACCCTGGTATTATAATCATTATAATAGATTTAGATCAGATATATATATAAAATCCAAAATAAAACACACAGAGAAAAAAGAATAAATGGAGAAATGGGAACCTGTAGGAGGCTTAAACTCTGGATAACTGAAGTCTCAAATGTGGAGGTGGATAGAATAGAAAAAATATTCAAGAAAATAAGGCTAAACATTTTCAAAATTTGATAAAAACTGTAAACCCACGGGTCCCCAAACCTCCATGACCCTTAAGCATAAGAAACATGAAGAAAATTACATCAAGTCATTTCAAAATCAAACTGTTAAATCCGGTGATAAAGAGAAAATCTTAAAAGCATCCAGAACAATGACATGTGTAGGGGAACAAGGAAAAGAAAGATATCAGGCTTGTTGTTGGAAATAATGCATGGGAGAAGACAGTGAAGCAGTATTTTTAAAGTACTGAAAGAAAAACATCTGACAAGCTAGACTTCTATATTCAGCAAAAATCTTTCACAAATGCAGGCAGAAATAAAGAATTTTATCTTTAGCACTGTTTCACAAAAGATATTTTAAAGGAAGTCCTTTAGGCAGAAAGAAAATAATAACAACTGGAAATCTGCATTTACACCAAGAAATCTTGAACACTGGAAAACCATACCAATACTATAAGGATGGATTTTTTCCCTGACTGCTGAGTCAAACAATTTGAGTATGTTACCTGATTCTTTTTTTTTTTTTTGAGATGGAGTCTCGCTCTGTCGCCCAGGCTGGAGTGCAGTGGCACAATCTCAGCTCACTGCAAGCTCCAGCTCCCAGGTTGACGCCATTCTCCTGCCTCAGCTTCCCGAGTAGCTGGGACTACAGGCGCCCGCCACCATGCCTGGCTAATTTTTTGTAGTTTTAGTAGAGACGGGGTTTCACCATGTTAGCCAGGATGTTCTCGATCTCCTGACCTCGTGATCCACCCGCCTCGGCCTCCCAGAGTGTTGGGATTATAGGCCTGACCCACCGTGCCCGGCCCTGATTCTCTTAAGCAACAACAAAAATCAATTCAGCAAGTAATTATAGTCACCCAAAAAAGAAAACAAATGGATCCATAAAATTCTCAGTCCAAAAGAATATAGAAAAATTGGGAAAATGTAACAAATGACAAATGGTAAAAATGTCTAGCTTTGTGTGTATTTCTGTAGTATTAATTTTAGAAGAATTTTTAGTTGAATTAGAAAAATAACATGATAGATTTAAAATCAATCATATTAACATTCAAATGAATATAAATGGTCTAAACATTCTAATTAAAAGCCTGAGATGGTCAGATTGGATTTTAAAAAAAAGATCTCTATATGTTGCCTAAAGGAAATTCACTTTAAGTATGAAACAAAAATAGGTTATAAGTATAGGATTGGATTAGAAATGCCATTAATTAATGCTAACATTAATTAAATTTATGCTGGAATGGCCATATTATCAGAAAAAGTAGATTTCTAAAGAAAAAATAGTACTAGGGATAAAGAGGGCCATTTCATAATGATAAAGGGGTCAATTCATCAAGAATGCCTAACAATCGCAAATACTTATGTATCCAGATACTCAGCTTCAAAATGCAAAATGTAAAAACCGAGAATTGCAAGTGCCATAGACAGACTTACAAACATGGTAAGTGATTTGAAAATACCTGCCCAAGAAATTGATAAAACACTAACATCCAGTGACCTAGCTGACTTTACACAACAAGTCACCTAACGGCCACAACATATTACACATTATTTTATTTATATATATGCACATATATATATATAGCTTTTGGGGTACAGGTGGTTTTTGGTTACACAGATGAATTGCCTAGTGATGAAGTCTGAGATTTTAGTGCAGCTGTCACCTGAGTAGTGTACATTGTACCCAATGTGGACTTTTTATCCCTCACCCCTCACACCCTCCCCACTTCTGAGTCTCCAGTATCCATTATACTACCTGTATGCCTTTGTGTACCCATGCCTTAGCTTCCACTTATAAGTGAGAACATACAGTATTTGGTTTTGCATCCCTAAGTTACTTTACTCAGAATAGTGACCTCCAGCTCTACCCAAGTTGCTGCAAAAAAATATTATTTCATTATTTATGGCTGAGTAGTAGTCTATGGTGTCTATACACTACATTTTCTTTCTTCACTCAGTGGTTGGTGGGACTTAGGCTGGTTCCATATCTTTGGAATTGTGAATTATGCTGAGAAAAACATATGGGTGCAGGTGTCTTTTTTATATAATGATTTATTTTCCTTTGAGTACTCAGTAGTGGGATTGCTGGATTGCATAGTAGATCTACTTTCACTTCTTTGAAAAATCTTCATACTGTTTTCCATAGAGTTTGTACTAATTTACATTCCCACCAGCACAGATTACACATTATTTTTGAGTGCACATAGGAGACCTACCAAGACAGAACATATTCTAGACCACAAAAAGTCTTCATACCTTTAAAATGATTAAAATGACACTAAATATATATTCCTATCATACTGGAATTAAATTAGAAATTAATATAAATCTCTCAGAAAAATCCCAAAATATTTGAAAACAAAATAACACACTTCTAAATAACTCATGAGACAAAGGAGAAACCAAAAGGGAAATTACAAAGTATTTTGAACTATGAATAAATATGAAAATACAACATATAAAATTGTGTTGTATTTACAGCAGGACTTAAAGTGAAAGTTACGGGCTTAAATACCTATATTAGAAAAGAAAAAAGGGATCAAATTAATTATCTCAGTTTACACTATAACAACTAGAAAAAGAGGAGCAAATTAAACCTAAAGTAAGAAGAAGAAAGGAAATAATAAAGATTAGGGTGTACATCAGTGACTGATAAAACAGAAAATCAATAAAGATAATCAATAAAACCAAAAATGTGTTCTTAGAGAAAATCAATAAAATTGATACATCTCTAGCTAGACCAATCAGAAAAAAAAATAAAGGACACACAAATTACCAATATCAGGAATGGAAGTGGTGATATAACTATAGATTTTAGAATTATTAAAAAGAACATAAGGAAATATTATCTATTATGTCAATACATTTGACAAATGAGATGAAATAAATTCTTTAATAGATGCAAACTACCGAAACTCACTTAAGAAGAAACAAATACTTGACTGTCCCTATACCTATTACATAGATAGAATTTGTAACCAGAATATTCCAACAAAGAAAATTCCAGGGCCATATAGCATCACTAGTGAATTTTACCAAACATTTAAGAAAGAAATAAATCAATTATACAAAAACTTCCAAAAAAATGAAGAGAAGGGACTTACTCCCAACTCATTCTGTGAGACTAGCATTACCTTATAATAAAGTCAGATAAAGACATCACACGGGAAAAAACTATAGACTAACACCTCTAATGAGAATATGTGCAAAAAATCTAAACTAAATTTTATAAATTGAATAATCTATTAAACAGGGTATATATCATGAACGGTGGGATTTATCCTAGGAATGCAAAGTTGGTTTAACTTTGAAAAGTCAGTCTAATTCACCATAGTAGCAGACTAAAAAGGAAAACTCATGATCATCAGAATAGAGAATATTTGACAAAATTAAATAAAAAATTAATCCTGATAAACTCTCAGAAAAGCATTATAAGGGGCTTTCCAACCTGATAAAGGGCATAGGAAAAATCACAGCTAGCATGATACTTAATGGTGCAAGACTGGATATCCTCCCCCTAAAATCAGGGACAAGGCAAGGATATCCACTCTCACCACTGCTATTCAGCATTGTACTGGAAGTTCTAGATGAGGCCATGAGGTTGCAACAGCCGCTGGAGAGAACCCAGCACCATATTGTGGGCGGAGGCTACAACCACAGTTGGAGTGGAATTGCGGAACATGTGATCTCGCCTTAAGTTTCCCAGAGAAAGTTAGATTTGGGAGGGGAAATCACTAAATACCAGGACCTCATGTGGTTAAAAGGATAGGGATTCAGACTATTGTTAACTGAGTGTTAAAGAAAAGTGTAAGTCAGACCTGAAGAAGAACTTGAACACATCTAGGTAGCATTTGTATGTCTTAGCTTATTGCTCTTACATGGGATAAATTCTTCATGACCAGGGAGCTTGTCTTTGTCTTTTATTTCTTTAACCAAAGCAAGCCTAGTGCCTTGAACATCATAAACACTCATTAAATATTTGTTTAATGAATGAATGAATGAATATATAACAACATGGACTCTCCACATAAATATTATTAAAATTCTTTAAAAACATCAGTGACCTCATTTTAGAACATTTTAAATTGGGGTGATTTTCATGTTCCTGTATTGGGGATATTACAAAATACTTTCATTACCTCTGTCATTGAAAGTTACCGACAAGATATTATGGCCAAGGACATCTCCAATATCTGATCACCTCCAGAAGGCTGATCTAAGAAGATCAGGTTCAAAACATGCCCAGTGTATTACTTAAGAAATACAGAGCAAAAGAAATACTTTTATTTAATTGGAGTGATTTTCACTGGAAAGAATGCTCCACTGAGGCATGGCATTGCCAGTCTTGTATATATATTTCTGGTTCCTGGAACACCACCTAGAGTAGGGTCTCCAGAAATTATTTTTTGAGTGAATAAATGAGTGACTGCCCTCTAAGTTGATAGGATGAAGATTTGTTGACCTTCAGTCATTCATCCAAAACTTGTCTTTTTATTGTTCCACATAAGTCTCACAAGATAAATCCTACTGCTATAAGAAGGATTTTTCACAGTGCACCTCTGATATGGAGGTAGACCCGGTGGAAGTGGGAAACAGGAAATTTTGTTGAAACATAATTGGGAGGGCTGAAGATTATCTTTGAAAATTATTCCAAAAGCAATGTACATTTATTCTAAGAGTTCCAACATAATAATATACTACACCAAGTAAAAGGTGAAAGGTTGTGATGTCTTTACTTTTTATTGCAAAAGTAATACTTGTAAGGATTCAAATCACTGTATCAAGTAATATGTGAAAAGCTCCCTTTTCCCTTTTTAAGTTGGCTCCCTTGAGAAATCACTGTTACTGACTTGGAATGTATCCTAGCCTTTCCATGGCAGTTTATGTAGATCTAATGCTTTGTTTTAATGGCTGGTTACTAATCCATTGTATAAATGGTCCATAATTTATTTAAACTATCCCTGTTGGTGGGCGTGTGGGCAGTTTTCTTATTATTTTTTTTCTATTATTAACTGTGCTCCAATGAAACATTCTTATACATACATATTTTTATAGTTTTGTGGGTATTTACGTAGAATAAATTTTAGAAGTGAAATTGCTGGTTCAGTTACAGAGCTCTTAAGGGTAAGATCTTTAAACACGAGGCAGAGAATCCCTCTTTTCTATTTTCCAGAGAGGACCTTGTGTCTCTTAGCAGTCACAGCAAAGAAGAAAACATGATTGTTTACATGATACATTGTGTCCTGAAGGAGAGATGATGAAAGCAAAAGCGACCTTTGAGCAGAACCAGTGGAATAAGCACCAAAGAGAAGCAGTGCTCAGTCAGTTCAGGTGAGAGTCAACCCATGAGAAGACACCTGACTCCTTTCCTATCTTTCGGGAATATCAGTTGCAGTTTTCTGAAAAGATCCTGAGCCAAGTGCTGGAGTGCAGATTTCTGTTTTGTGCCAGCCTAATGGCCTGCATTCTGTTGAAAGACTTTAGAACTACACAGACCCTTTTTAATATGGAAGGTCTGAAAATGTAGAGGTAGGAGAACAAACATGGAAGTTAGTCCAACCACCGCGTCAAAAGTGGTCACGGGAGGTGTGGAACCTGATGGACTGGTTGCAAAAATAATAATGAAGTCTAACCATGGCCAGGTAGTGTGATATATACTTTCTGTAATACTTAACTCTCATCATACCTCTGACAGGAAATATTATGCTTATTTTAGAGATGAAGAACCAGTGGAACAGAAAAGTGAAGTAGCTTGCCCAAAGTGAAGTAGCTTGCCCACAGCGGAAACTGGGACTTGCATTCAGACCTGGCACTTAGAAGGCAGCTAATAAGTTCGTTCTGAAATGAGATGCTGAGATGTTTGGATTAGGATGGAGCAGTGACTTTCACAGAGTGAGGGGTTTGGATACATAACAGCAACTTGGTAGGGGCGGGAAGTCTGAGATCCTTACTCAGTATTCACAGAACAAGAACAGGTGTCTGTGTCATACCTGTCCAGATACTTGAAGTCTGAAAAGGTACCACATTTACACTGCATCATATGTCAGCAGCCAGGAACTAAGGATCCAGTGAAGATATTGGGCTTATTCTACTGTCAATGAAAAAAGAGGGTTTGGCCATTGGTTGACTTTCCCTTTGCAGCCCTGCCCACCTAGGTCATGGAGGGCATACACTCTGAAGGGCTCATCCCTGGATCACCACTCTCTCTGGGGATTCTTGGGCAATCCCTCTGTGTGTAGTCAAAAGAAGACAATATTGCCTCTTGAAATGTTGCAGCCCCCATTGTTCATTTCTTAAAAGCCACGGCTATGCCAAATAATTGAGATATTTTACTAAATGCTTACAAGTCTCAAAGAGGAAACAATCCCCAAAGACAATTTCCAAAGAGGAAATAATTGCAGCAAAATGGAGCTGTTTGCAAGCTACAGTGAAATGCATGCTTCCTAATTTTTGTCTGTCTTGGAGATGCCTGTGATAGGATTAGAAGAGTCACTAATTTTTAATGCCACTGAAGGTAAAATCGCATAGCGTGTGATCATAACAGTCATTACCTTATTGCTGCTTTGCTAATTTAGAAGAAAGAACAATGTTAACATAAGTCATTTTACTTTTAATTTGATGATTTATTGTTCATTTCACACAGATTTATTGAGTGAGGGCTAGGCTCTTGGCTAAGTGTTGTTGGTGCAGAAATGAGACTTGGTGCCCTGCAAATTTCACACAAAAGATATGGCAAGGCTGTGAATTCAACTGGCAGGGTGATTTGGCAATCCACAGGATTAAGTTGTGCTTTTAGTTTTCAGCTCCCTCTGTGCTGTGGTTGTAAGAGATAAGAATTTCCTTTTGGACAGTTATAGAAAGTTCCTAGTTTCAGTCCAAGTCATGAGCCCATAGTTTAGCCATTTAAGTTAATCATTCCCTTTCTTTTAGCTGTTCAGTCCTTAAAGAAAGAATTCTATTAGCCTCAAATTTCTCATATCCTTCAAACCATTTTATGGTGGCAGCAATTCAGTTTCCCCAAAGCCATATCTTCAATGGACCTTTTATGCCTTGTGTCCACAGATAATAATTCAACTAGTGGCTCCTGTCCTATATGCCATAGGCTGTCAGTTGCCCACCTCTGATTAGTGATGGAATTTCCAGTTGTCTTCAGTAACTGAGATAGATAACCAGTCCTAGATATTTGGTAGCTCCTAGAGCTCATGAGAAGACCAGAGAACTAGGTTTAGAAAATGGATAGGAATGAAGGCTGGGCAGCTTAGAGAAGCGGAATCTGTTTATAATGCTCACATAGGTACAACCAACAACCACCACCCCTCTTGGTTGCTGGCTACCACTGACACCACCAGTACAAATCCTAAACCCTTCCTGCTTTATATTATTCAGACTCAAAATCTCAGAGAAGGGCAGCTGAGTGGTTAAATTCAGATCCAGTGCTCTAGCTTCCAAGGGGCCAAGAAAACAAATGTATGGACCCTCACCAGGATTCACACAATGGAAGTTTCCTCAAAATAGAAGGGTGCTCAGATACAGCCAAAAAAATGACAAATATCCTCTATATTTTTAAAATGTAATTACTTTTAAAAAATTTTAGATGGAATTTTGCTATGTTGCCCAGGCTGATCTCAAACTCCCTGGCTCAAGCAGTCCTCCTGCCTCAGCCTCCTGAGAAATGTCCTTTAGAGTTAAGACCAGAAGTAACATGATCTTAGAAAGCAGCTTGGTTGATGAATTCTAATGATGTGAGACTAGGTGGGAACTGATTAGAAGTCACTTTTGGACCCAGAAGGGTGAAACTTAATGCTGTATTGGATGTGAGGTGTGCGTATGAGAGAGATAGGGGTAGAACCTAGGAACACTCTCAGATTTCTGGCTAGAGTGACTAGGTGATTGGCTCTGCTGTTGATCCTCACAAAAACACCATTCAGTGGGTGAAGCATGGTAACATCTCTCTTACCCTGTCCTGCAAGTCAATGGGAGAGTAAGGCAGGAGCCTAGGTCTTCCAACTCTAGGACTGGCAGTGTGGTGTAAGAGACTCCAGATATGGTCTTTTGGGGTTCAGCTCCTAGCTGACCGCTTTCCAGCTGTATGACTTTGGATGTGTGACTTAACCAGTCCATGTTTCAGTTTCTCCATTTGTAAAATGGGAGTAGTAATAATATCTATCACAAAAGGTGGTCATCATGTTGAATGAGCATATATATGTAAAGCACTTAGAAAGATGCCTGATACTGTTAAGTTCTCAAAAAGTGTTACAATTGTTAGCTATCACCATTCCAATTAGTCCAGTGAGTTTGGCAGGCTTCTATAAAAAAGGTGGATCTAAACCACTGGAGTGTTCTTTAATATTTAGAAATATAAACCAGCCGGGAGAATTTTGTGAAGCATATATGAATATCAATAGCTGAATCGATCAAGTGGAAGAAAGGATATCAGAGACTGAAGATCAACTTAATGAAATAAAGTCAGAAGACAAGATTAGAGAAAAAAGAATAAAAAGGAATGAACAAATCCTCCAAGTAATATGGGATTATGTGAAAAGACCAAATCTGCGTTTGATTGGCTTACCTGAAAGTGACAGGGAGAATGGAACCAAGGTGGAAAACACTCTTCAGGATATTACCAGGAGAAATTCCCCAACCTAGCAAGACAGGCCAACATTCAAATTCAGGAAATACAGAGAACACCTCAAAGTTACTCCTCAAGAAGAGTAACCCCAAGACACATAATGTCAGATTCACTAAGGTTGAAATGAAGGAAAAAAAGTTAAGGGCAGCCAGAGAGAAAGGTTGGGTTACCCACCAAGGGAAGCCCATCAGACTAACATTGGATCTCTCTGCAGAAATCCTACAAGCCAGAAGAGAGTGGTAGCCAATATTCAACTTGCTTAAAGCAAATAATTTTCAACCCAGAAATTCATATCCAGCCAAACTAAGCTTCATAAGCAAAGGAGAAATAAAATCCTTTCAAGACAAACAAATGCTGAGAGATTTTATCACTACCAGGCCTGCATTATAAGAGCTCCTGAAGGAAACACTAAATATGGAAAGGAACAACTGGTACCAGCCACTGCAAAAACATACCAGATTGTAAAGAACATCGACACTATGAAGAAACTGCATCAACTAATGGGCAAAATAACCAGCTAGCATTATAAGGACAGGAACAAATCCACAATAACAATATTAACCTTAAATTTAAATGGGCTCAATGCCGCAATTAAAAGACATAGACTGGCAAATTGGATTAAGAGTCAAGACCCATGAGTGTGCTGTATTCAGGAGACCCATCTCATGTGCAAAGACACACATAGGTTCAAAATAAAGAGATGGAGGAATAGTTACCAAGAAAATGGAAAGCAAAGAAAAAAAAAAGCAGGACTTGCAATCCTAATCTCTGATAAAACAGACTTTAAACCAACAAGATCAAAAGAGACAAAGAAGGGCATTACATAACGGTAAAGGGATCAACAAGAAGATGCAACAACAAGAGCTAACTATCCTAAATATATATACACCCAATACGGGAGCACCCAGATTAATAAAGCAAGTTCTTAGGGACCTCCATAGAGACTTCGATTCCCACACAATAATAGTAGGTGACTTTAACACCCCACTGTCAATATTAGATAGAGCAGTGAAACATAAAATTAACAAGGATATACAGGACTTGAACTCAGTTCTGAACCAAGCAGACCTAACAGACATCTACAGAACTCTCCACCCCAAATCAACAGAATATACATTCTTCTCAGCACCTCATCACACTTATTCTAAAATTGACCACATAATTGGAAGTAAAAAACACTCCTCAGCAAACGCAAAAGAATAGAAATCATAACAAACAGTCTCTCAGACCACAGAGAAATAGAATTCAGGATTAAGAAACCCACTCAAAACCACTCAACTACATGGAAACTGAACAACCTGTTCCTGAGTGACTACTGGGTAAATGACAAAATGGAGGCAGAAATAAAGATGTTCCTTAAAACCAGTGAGAAAAAAGACACAATATACCAGAATCTCTGGGATGCATTTAAAGCAGTGTGTAGAGGGGAATTTATAGCACTAAATGCCCACAGGAGAAGCTGAAAAGATCTAAAATCAACACCCTAACATTACAGTTAAAAGAACTAGAGAAGCAAGAGCAAACAAATCCAAAAGCTAGCAGAAGTCAAGAAATAACTAAGATCAGAGCAGAACTGAAACCTTTCAAAAAACCCTTCAAAAAATCAATGAATCCAGGAGCTGGTTTTTTGGAAAGATCAACAAAATAGACCACTAGCCAGACTAATAAAGAAGAAAAGAGAGAAGACTCAAATAGAGGCAATAAAAATGATATAGGAAATATCACTACTGATCCCACCAAAATACAAACTACCATCAGAGAATACTATAAACATCTCTACACAAATAAACTACAAAATCTAGAAGAAATGGACAAATTCCTGGACATGTACACCCTCCTAATTCTAAACCAGGAAGAAGTCGAATCCCTGAATAGACCAATAACAAGTCCTGAAATTGAGGCAGTAATTAATAGACTACCCACCAAAAAAAGCCCAGGACCAGATGGATTCAGAGGTGAATTCTACCAGAGGTACAAAGAGGAGCTGGTACCATTCCTTCTGAAACTATTCCAAACAATAGAAAAAGAGGGAATCCTTCCTAACTCATTTTATGAGGCCATCATCATCCTGACACCAAAACCTGGCAGAGACACAACAAAAAACGAAAATTTCTGGCCAATATCCCTGAAGAATATTGATGCAAAAATCCTCAATAAAACACTGGCAAACTGAATCCAGCAGCACATCAAAAAGCTTATCCACCACAATCAAGTCAGCTTCATCTTTGGATGCAAGGCTGGTTCAACATATACAAATCAATAAATGTAATCCATCACATAAACAGAACCAATAACAAAAACCACATGATTATTTCAATAGATGCAGAAAAGGCATTCAACAAAATTAAATAGCCCTTCATGCTAAAAACTCTCAATAAACTGGGTATCGATGGAATGTATCTCAAAATAATAAGAGCTGTTTTGGACAGACCCACAGCCAATATCATACTGAATGGGCAAAAACGGGAAGCATTCTCTTTGAAAACCAGCACAAGGCAAGGATGTCCTCTCTCACCACTCCTATTCAATACAGTGTTGGAAGTTCTGGCCAGGGCAATCAGGCAAGAGAAAGAAATAAAGGGTATTCAATTTGGAAAAGAGGAAGTCAAATTATCTCTGTTTGCAGATTACATGACTGTATATTTAGAAAACCCTATGGTCTCAGCCCAAAATCTCCTTAAGCTGATAAGCAACTTCAGCAAAGTCTCAGCATACAAAATCAATGTGCAAAAATCACAAGCATTCTTATACACCAATAACAGAGAGCCAAATCATGAGCGAACTCCCATTCACAATTGCTACTGAGAGAATAAGATGTCTAGGAAAACAACTTACAAGGGATGTGAAGGACCTCTTCAAGGAGAACTACAAACACGGCTCAAGGAAATAAGAGAGGACACAAACAAATGGAAAAACATTCCATGATCAGGGACAGGAAGAATCAATATCGTGAAAATGGCCATATTGCCCAAAGTAATTTATAGATTCAATGCTATCCCCATCAAGCTACTATTGACTTTCTTCACAGAACTGGTAAAAACTACTTTAAACTTCATATTGAACCAGAAAGGAGCCCACATAGCCAAGACAACCCTAAGCTGGAGGCATCACGCTGCCTGACTTTGAACTACTCTACAAAGGTACAGTAACCAAAACAGCATGATACTGGTACCAAAACAGATATATAGACCAATGGAACAGAACAGAACCCTCAGAAATAATGTTACACATCTACAATCATCTGATGTTTAACAAACCTGACACAAGCAATGGGGAAAGGATTCCCTATTTAATAAATGGTGTTGAGAAAACTGGCTAGCCATATGTAGAAGACTGAAACTGGACCCCTTCCTTACACCTTATACAAAAATTAACTCAAGATGGATTAAATACTTAAACCTAAGACCTAAAACCATAAAAACCCCAGAAGAAAACCCAGAAAAATACCATTCAGGACATAGGCATGGGCAAACACTTCATGTTTAAAACACCAATAGCAATGGCAACAAAAGCCAAAATGGGATTTAATTAAACTAAAGTACTTCTGCACAGCAAAAGAAACTATCATTAGAGTGAACAGGCAAGCTACAGAATGGGAGAAATTTTTTGTTATCTATCCATTTGACAAAGGGCTAATATCCAGAATCTATAAAGAACTTAAATTTACAAGAAAAAAAACAAACAACCCCAACAAAAAGTGAGCAAAGGATATGAATAGACACTTCTCAAAAGAAGACATTTATGCAGCCAACAAACATATGAAAAAAAGCTCATCATCACTGGTCATTAGAGAAATGCAAATCAAAACCACAATGAGACACCATCCTACGCCAGTTAGAATGGCGATCATTAAACAACAGATGCTGGAGAGGATGTGGAGAATTAGGAATGCTTTACTTTGTTGGTGGGAGCTTAAATCAGTTCAACCATTGTGGAAGATAATGTGGTGATTCCTCAAGAATCTAGAACTAGAAATACCATTTGACTCAGCAATCCCATTTCCCAAAGGGTTATAAGTCATTCTACTATAAAAATACATGCACATGTATGTTTATTGTGGCAATATTCACAATAGCAAAGACTTGGAACCAACCCAAATGTCCATCAGTGATAGACTGGATAAAGAAAATGTGGCACATATACACCATGGAATACTATGCAGCCATAAGGGAGGAGGAGTTCATGTCCTTTGCAGGGACATGGATGCAGCTGGAAACCATCATCTTCAGCAAACTAACACGCAAACAGAAAACCAAATATCGCATGTTCTGACTCACAAGTGGGAGTTGAATAATGAGAACACGTGGACACGGAGGGGAACATCACAGGCTGGGGGCCTGTGAGGGGGTGAAGGGCTAGAGGAGGGATAGCATTAGGAGAAATACCTAATGTAGGGGATGGATTGTTGGGTGCAGCAAACCACCATGGCACATGTATACCTATGTAACAAAACCGCACATTCTGCACATGTACCCCAGAACTTAAAGTATAATAAAAAATTAATAAAAAAGATCAGTTATATCATGTTTAATAGGATCAGCAGCAGCTTTATAAGTGACTTTACAGAGACTAATAAGGGATTTGATCTTTTTCTTTTGTTATTGAGGCTTTTGAAATGTGGAACTTGTGTATTCTGGTTTGTTATATTTATAATCTTTTCAGACTCAGTCTATACTTTATGCTGAGTTTTAAAAATGAAATACTTTATATGAACCAGCAAAACTGGTACCAAAGGGAAACATTAACCATGAGGAAGAACATTTCTGTAAGGAGAACAGGTGACAGTATACATGTGTGCTAATTGTAAAATGAGCATCTTAGTCCTTAAAGCACATCAGAACTGAATATGAATAATCTATTCATCAATGAAATAAACACAGCTCTTTGAGGATTTGAGACTACATTCACCCTTTATTCATAGTCACTTACAGTTTTGCTTTTCTCTGCATTTCTCTGCTGTAAGATGACTGTTGCATTGTTGAATTGTATTTTGAGTGGATATTTTTGTTTGGTAATAATTAAAATTTTAAATTGTAAAAAAACAGAAATGTAAACCAGCCTGAGTTCAATTATTTACAGTCTCTCACATCGGGTGAGACAGTGCAGTCCTAAGTTGAAGACAGTGCTCCAGGGCAAGTCAACCAGATATCAAAAGCATGATTTCTGCAGACCTAACTGAGACCATGTCTTCTGCATATTCCAATTTCACTTTTAGAAACTGCCAAATCACAAGTCATGTCTACTAGGGGAATGACACAGCATTATGAAACCTCCACTCTAGCATGAGCGAGTCAAACAGGTTTCTTACATAATAAAAGCTTTGCCATTTCACCCAGGGCTTGACTCCTTGCCAACGCCTCCACCCCCAGAAAAAAAAACAGATATTTGGACAGCTGGGTGTGATCCAAGCCTAGGGCATGGGGCAATGTTCAGGTCAAGAAGTGGGAGGCCAACTTTACCACGGCTTAGAGGCCCTGGAATATGTGGGGTTGGATACAAACGAGAGGAAATGCTTAGAGACCCCTGGTTCCAACTCCATCAGAGTGTGCTTGGGGAAGTTCTGGGTCTAGACCTATCTGGATCCTGTGGAACTGCAGAACTCACTAATCTCCTGGAATTTTCTGAACTGTCTTCAGCTCTCTATCAGGTCATAAGGGTTGGAACTTCTCCCAGAGGACTTTCCCAATGCCCAAAACTAAGAGAAGCTGCATGTAGTGCTTTCACCCACAATAAACAACTTGCATAACGGGGCAGGTCTAAAATTCCTGAAGGAAGGAAGAACCAAGGGCCAAGAAAGGTACAGAGAAGTTTTCCAGCTGGAAAAGAAATATCCTTCTATGCCAGACTATGGCAAAAACCAACTAAAAATTTACCCAAAGTTTTCCTCACAAATATTTCACTCATTTTTCATTCTGAACTGCTAGGATAATCATATGGCACTCACATTACACATGAGGTCTGGGTGAAAAGAGCTAATCAGTTCTATAAAATATATGATCTCTCTCCAGGCACAGTGGCTCATGCCTGTAATCCCAACACTTTGGGAGGCCAAGGCAGGTGGATCATTTGAGCCCAGGAGTTCAAAACCAGCCTGGGAAACATGGCGAAACCCCATCTCTTAAAAAAAAAACCCAACAAAACAAAAACAAAACAAAAAAAAAGCTGTGGTGGCATGCAACTGTAGTTCTAGCTACTTGGAAGGCTGAAGTGGGAGGATCACCTGAGCCTGGGGAGGTTGAGGCTGCAATAAGCCATGATTGCCCCAGCCTGGGTGACAAATAAAGATCTCTCTAATTTCCTGAGTTTTCTTACTCAAATGAAACTGGCTCTTAGTCTGGATAGATCATTTAAAATTAATCAGGATGTCATTTTTGACATCACATTGAAAGAGACAGAATTTAAGACATATCAAGAAGGCAAATAACTCCATTTTACAAGAGTTTGCTTTCGCAGTTTTAGTGGAAGGAGTCGTACTGAACAGGTGGATTTCTATCTAAATAATCAGAATGGGTACTACTCATATCCACTATTATCCTTGGCATTTTGAATATGTTATCTCTAACTTTCACAACAAATCTGCAAGCTAGTCATTATTGTCCATTGCAGAGATGAGGAAACCTGGGTTCAGAAAGGTTACTTTGGCTAGGAAGGGAGAGGTGGAGTGAGGACAGGCCTGCTACCTCAAAGCACCAGCTCTTTAACTCTTTCCATTACACCATGACATTTTCCCCTAAAGGAAAGAAATGGTTCTAGACTGAAAGTGTCTTCTGGTTTAGGTAATTCAGATCAGATCCAACTCTTCCTTAGAAACTTACCCCAACTCTAGGCTGGGTGCAGTGGCTCAAGCCTGTAATCCCAGCACTTTGGGAGGCCGAGACGGGCGGATCACGAGGTCAGGAGATCGAGACCATCCTCGCTAACATGGTAAAACCCCGTCTCTACTAAAAAATACAAAAAAACTAGCCGGGCGTGGTGGCGGGCGCCTGTAGTCCTAGCTACTCGGGAGGCTGAGGCAGGAGAATGGTGTAAACCCGGGAGGCGGAGCTTGCAGTGGGCTGAGATCCGGCCACTGCACTCCAGCCCAGGCGACAGAGCGAGACTCCCTCTCAAAAAATATAAAACATGAAAATTAAAAAAAAAGAAAAAAAAAGAAACTTAACCCAACTCCTTGCCAAATGGTAGGTATTTTGGAGATGAAATCACACTACCTTTAAGGGTCAAATTTTCATGTTTTATACATTTTTAGGTTTTTCTCCCCTCTTGCTTCAGTGCAATAAATCACAGCAGGTCAGGCATGAAAGTATCTGCAATTTGTGAGCAGGTCTCAGACGCATGCTGTTGAGAGCAGTGCCCAGTCCACCCAGGCTTGCACTGAAGGATCTAGTCAAGAGAAGCTCCACAGAGAGTCTACTCCCCTCTTCAGGGATAGTTCCTATCTTTACACAGTCTCCCCTTTTGTGCAAAAAGAGCCAACTCATGGGCCAGCCAGCAACCATTCTCTTCCTGTTCAGTCTATCAACAGGTAAACTCCTGGAGGGCAGGATCTAGATTTGATTTATCTTTGCATCTCCCATTTGCAACACTTGCTTGAGCTCTGCTGGCTTCTGGGGCTCTTTTGCTCCAACAAGTGATGCCACACACCAGAAGGAGGTGAAGTCACCAAGTAATTCATACATCCCTGTTCTCAAGAAACTGATGCTCTGAAGAGGTAATATGAAACCATCAGGAAAACAAAAACAAAAACAAAAACCAGCTAATGTTTGAATCTGGGGACGTAAGTGTTAACCTGTATGTGTGCCAGAGTCCTCAGGACGCCTCATGCAAGAGGAGAAACTTGGAGAATGGATAGGATTGGGGTAGGTGGGAGGCATCGTGGATGAGGAGTAAACACAGGAAGTAGAGGGCAGAGGAAATTATGGTAGGTGGAGGAAATAGCATCTCTCTCAGCATTACTGGTGCGTGCTTTCTACCAGCCCTCTTGAGTCACAGCCATTCATGTTGGGCCTGTCCACAAGTTTCCATTGTATTTCCCTGTCTTTGTACAGGAACCCTAATGATGTGGAGGGGAAGCAGCCTGTAGTCCTGTGACTAGGTCTCAGTCTGCTAGAGACACTGTGAATCAGGGCTGTGACCTTCCCAGGTGCTTCCGGTTTTCCCCTCTTAGGTTAGACATGATGGCTACAGGGGGCTGGAGTTGGGTATTTCCATTCCCCTAGGTCGATTAGGCTCTACCAGAACCCCAGGTGGTTAGGTTCTGGAAAGTAGCTTCCCTTGAGGGAGACCTCATTAGAAGAACAGAATGCTCTGGAGTATTTCAAAATGGTGACTTTCCCCTGATGCACAGGGAGTTTTGCTCTGATCTTCACTGATAATTCGGTGGCATTCCTGGAGGTGGCATTCGCAGAGTTATGGGGTACCCCCTTAAGATTGGCTCCTACTGGAGTTTTCACCTCCCAAACTTGTCCATGCTGAGCGTCCAGCAATACATCAATATGGTTTAGTATTGGTACCTGGCTCCCACAGAGGTTTCTTCTCTGGTAAACTGTGATTTTCTGTATTCACCTGTCTGCCTCTCCCTAATTTTGGGAGCATCAGTTT
The DNA here is from genome assembly GCF_002776525.5 of Piliocolobus tephrosceles. Taxonomy (NCBI): domain Eukaryota; kingdom Metazoa; phylum Chordata; class Mammalia; order Primates; family Cercopithecidae; genus Piliocolobus; species Piliocolobus tephrosceles. The sequence goes on from NC_045441.1 coordinate 98,959,611, forward strand.
GCCGTGTGACCTCAGTTCTCTGTTGGATCTAAGAGAAAAGTTGTTGAATTTTAGTTTGTTCAGCCTTTTTGTTGTTTTGAGTACCAGAGTGATGACTCCCAGATACCTTTTATGCTGCACTTGAAAGCAGCATTTTCCTGCAGTGTGCTCTGCAAAACATGAGTTTATCTATAGAGTTCTACACAAGGTTAGAGTTCAACAGCAGCAGGGGCTCGTGTTCAGGTAGCCGTGAGAAATAGAGATGTCTTTACAGCAGCTCCTTTCAGTGCCTTTATTATATCAATGTGTATTTAATTACACTTTATGGGACAATCGATTGCATTGTTTCCTAAATGGATTTGACTATGAAGTTCTTTTGGGGAAGAGTGTTTCGTAAAACCGTCTTCCTCAGAATTGGGGAAATGCTGCCTTACAGTCTTTCTAAATACCTTCTCCTTGCCTGAGGTCGCTGCTCCTTTGTGGGCCAGTTGACATAATGAGTCCTATCTATGTTCATTCTTCCACAGATACTTACTAATCTCCATTAGGTGCCTGGCAGTGTGATAGCTCTGATAGGGGATACTATAGTGTTTGAGACATGGTAGCTTTTAGAGTTCACAGTCTGGTATGGAAAGTAAGACAGACATGCACAGAGATACCTAGTTCTGGAGACTTCGAAGAAAGAAAGGCTCCCTTAATATTTCTACTATTTACAAAAGATGAATCAAATTAAACTAGAGAGCCAAAACAGAAAATAATGTTTTAAAATGAAAGCTGTCTACTTTCCACATTTCACTGAGGTGCCAAGTTGGCTTCAAGAGTGAAAAAGTCTTGTAGATCAGTTTTCTTGGCAGAACATCGGTCTGTACAATGCTGCCCATGACTTGCCATCCTGTTCACCAACCTGTGCCCATTGCAGCGTCTCCTCACAGAGCTTCCAGGGGTCTCGGTGGACAGCATCAGCAGGCAGGAAATGAAGGGCTGGGTGGACTCACCCAACCAAGACCTTGTTCTCAGCCTGTGTTAGGGCTTTGTGGAGGAGTGACGCAGGATCTGTGGCACCATCCACCTATCAGCCTCTTGTATGCCTTTTGGACAGAGCCTTTCCTTTCCTGGCTAAAAGACTCATCCTTTCAGAACCTGCCTCCAGCTTCTAATGATGAACAATACAAGAAAACAAAAGACAGCTGTCTTGGCTCCAGGCACAAGCATCCAGAAGGAATCAAAAAGTGTCAATGAGTCACCAGCCAGTGAATTACGAAGTGAATTACCAAGAAAGTGATTTTATACTCAGGCAGGTAGTTTAGTGCAACCTGAGAGGGCTGAGAAGATGCTGCCCCATCTCTTTCCCTACTTGGCCCTCACTCAGATGCAGCTGGGCCTGAAATCTACCCTCAGGCAGGCATTTTTTTTTCTCAAGCAGTTTTTCTCTGAAAGTCATCTTTTTTCAAAGCAAATACTTAAGGGGAGGAGGATGTAATTTTAATACTATAGTCTTCTCATGGCTGTTATCAAATGGCAATATTTTGGGATAAAAGGAACAAAAGACAAATAATTTTATCTTATTCCTCAGTTTCTTTGTTTGTAAAATAAGGGATGAAATAAGAAAGTTCTAAGTTACTTCCCACTTTATGACTCATTATCACTCCCAGAATTGAAACAGCAGGAAGGCACTGGAAACTCAGGGGAAAGGGAGGAGAAGGTCTCAGAGGCCTGAAATAAGTTATCAGTATTTATTTTCTGTAATAGAAGAGAACAGGGAATGCCCAATTATGTTGTATGCCATAAGAGTAAGTATTGTGTTTTGCGAAGTTTTTGTTGTACGTATAGATGTTGGGTATAGATACAGATAAATATGTATATATATGATATACACATATTGTATTTGTTGGAGTTCTCCATGGAAATAGAACCTATGTATATATTTAGGTTGGCAGACTGAAGACTCAGGGAAGACTTGGTGTTACAGTTTCTGTTTGATGACAGTCTGGAGGCAGAATTCTCTCTTACTTGGGGGACCTCAGTCTGTTTTTTCTTAAAGCCTTCAACTAATTGGATGAGGCCCACTCACATTATGGAGGGTAATCTGCTTTACTCAAAGTCTACTGATTTAAGTGTTAATCTCATCTAAAAAATGCCTTTACAGCAACATCCAGACTGATGTTTGACCAAATATCGGTACCATAGCCTAGCCAAGTTGACACATGAAATAAACCATCTTACATATGAGAGTACCCAGCACGAGTGCGCACACACACACACACACACACGCACATGTGTGCAACCTGAGAGGGTTGAGAAGATGCTGCCCCATCTCTTCGCCTACTTGGCCCTCACTCAGATGCAGCTGGGCCTGAAATCCACCCTCAGGCAGGCATTTTTTTTTTTTTTTTTTTTGTTCAAGCAGTTTTTCTCTGAAAGTCATCTTTTTTTAAAAGCAAATACTTAAGGGGAGGAGGATGTAATTTTAATACTTTAGTCTTCTCACGGCTGTCATCAAATGGCACATATGTGCATGTGTGTATGCTGGGTAGTGGAATAAAATATAATAAAATATATTCTTATAGCAGATTGTGGCCAAGTAGATTGAAAACTTCTGAAAGCCCACAAAACCATTCTGAATTCTACTTTTAAGCCAGCACTGCCACCATGATAAGAAAGCGGACCATGTCTCCAGGTGTAAAGTGTCCTTTGCTATACCTGCTCTCACACCAACTAGGGAGACCTTGACACTGCTAGGCTGCCACTCCAACACCGTCTCAGAACTCCCCACTGCTCCTTTTGCTCTAGGCACAGTGGCTCCTGTTTCTTCCTTCAGCGTTGCTCATGTATGCCCACCTCAAGATATTTGCTTCTGTTCTCCCTCTACCTGGAAGGTTCTTCCCCAGGCCTTTTCATTGGCTGACTCCATTCAATCTTTCATATCTCTGACCAATTCCTCCTACCTCCTCAGAGAGGCCTTCTTTGACAATCCCATTAAAGTAACCCCTGCCCACTTCCCCATGCTCCACACATATCCATACATTCCCCAGTGACCCGGTATCCTAGTACACAACTTTATTTTCTTCATTGCATTTATCACTATCTGAAATACCTTATTGCCTTCATTTACTGTCTTCCCTCCCCCACCCCACAAAAAGATAAGCCCCATGTCTTTCCTATTTATTTTTGTATTCTTAGTACCTAGAATAGTGCCTGGCACATGGCAGGGTCTCATAAATGGTTAGGGAATAAACCATCCGTAATGGTTACAGAGTGGACATTTGCCCATGATTTGGCTGTCCATCATATGAACTTCCTGTCTGTTTTAGGGAACACCACTTTATGAGTCTTGGTGGGAGAAAAGCTGACAATGGTACTCACTCTCTTAGCTTCCCATTGCGGTATGTGTCGACATGTGACTCGCTCAGCCAGTCAGATGCACCTTTCTGGGAACAGCACTAGGGAGCAGGCACAGCAGATGATCGCTGTCATGGGTGGAGGCGGCTGCAGTAGCACTTCCGGTTTCCAGGGTAGCAATAGCAGTGACCCGGGCAGCAGCCATGCAAGCCATGGCATCCAGTGAACACAGGCAGTGGCACAGTGTCCTCCCTGATTCTGTGGTACGACTTTGGTTTTGTTCTGGTTGTACCAGATTTCCGACACTTCTGCCATCTTCTGAGTCCGATTCCCAGCCTCTCAGTGATTCTGCGAGCTTCCAGATAGCCTTTTTATAGAGTCCTGTCTGCTTAACTCAGAGCAGTTTCTGGTGCTGGAAATTCTCTTGTCTTTTCCCTTCTCTTGCCTTTCTCATCTTCTGTCTTACCACTCCCTTTGAACTTTCCAAGTCCTTGAAGTCATCTTTATGTCCTTCTTCCTGACTAGATTTGATACTCATCAGTGGCTCCCATGAGTCTTGGCAGTCAGCCTTGGTTTAAAAGGAACGAAGGTCTCTCTGGTATAGTTTTGCTCTACCAGTAAGGGTAGGACGGATCGAAGAACAGTGGGTGGATCCGCGTCAGTCATTGGATCTTCTGTGACTCATGAATGAGTTAAATTTTAAGCCTTTGAGTTGGTCAGCACTTACTGATGAATATTTGTGACATCCCATACAGGGTATGTGTGGCTCCTTATAAAAGCAACATATGTGGTTTATCCTCAAGAAATCTGTATAATAGACAGGAAGCGAGAATTGTTACACAATGAAAATAAATAAAAGGATATGGTAGATTGTCCTTCCCAAAGGTGGCCACGATAATACCTTCTATATGCTCTTCTGAAATGTCACTAATAGAGTTTGGATGTTTGTCTCCTCAAACTCTCGTGTTAAATTTGACCCTCAATGTTGGATGTGGGGGCCTGATGGGAGGCGTTTGGGTCATGGGTGGGGGTGGATCTTTCATGAATAGCTTGGTGCCCTCCCAGCAGTAACGAGTGAGTTCTTGCCGTGTTAGTTCACATGAGAGCTGGTTGTTGAAAAAGTATGGCACCTCACACCTCTCTCCTTCTCCCTCCTTGCCAAATGACATGCCTGCTCCCCCTTCACATTCCACCATGAGAAATAACATCCTAAGGTCCTACTCAGAAGCAGATGCCGGAGTCATGCTTATACAACCTGCAGAACTGTGAGCCAAATAACCCTCTTTTCTTCATACATTACCCAGCCTCAGGTATGCCTTTACAGCAAGATAGGGTAACATAGTTACCTTGCCAAATCCCATCAAGGCTGAGACTCTTTCTCTGTACTCTCTTGAACCTGGGAAAGCCCTGTAACTACTTAGACCAATAGAATGTAAGTAATGCTGCAGCAGCTCCAGGCACAGCCCTTAATTGGTTTGATAATGTCTGCTTCCTGCATCTTAGAAGCCAGTCACTGTGTAAGAAATAGAGCACATTGAGAGGAATGTGCTGTGAGCAGCCCAGTCCCCATGTGGAGAGGCCATGGAGGAGGAGGTACGGTGTAGAGGGAGAGGTCAAGATGCCAGACTCATGAGTAAGGAAGCCATATATAAGGTGATCTCCCAGCCCTGCCTCCCTTAGCTGATGCCATGTGGACCACAGACCAAGCACCCAGCTGAGCCCTTCCTAAATTCCTGACCTACACAATTGTGAGCAAAATAAAATGGTTGTTTTAAGTCACTGCATTGTGGGATGGTTATTGTTATGAGACAATGGATTAACTAGATCAAAGGACAAGGACTCATCTATGCAGAATGCTTCTGGGCACCTGGCTGTGGCCATGTAGAGGGCTTTATGTAAGTGTGGAAAGAGTTTTGGGTGATAAGAACATCAGAGTAGTTACTGTAGACACCTGAGTGTATTCAGTACTCTTTGGAAAAGCAGCTGTCAAATAAAATGAAACTTGTACTTATTCAAAATGGAAAATAATCTCACATTCAGATGTGAGTGATTTCTAGCATCAGTAGTGGGGCCTGGCATGGAGAAAGAAGATCCAGGATCATTGACAAAACAAAAGCCCTTCCTCATCTCCAGAAGCACAGCTACACCTAATGGAATCAATTCTCAGAATCCTTCTACTTTTTGGCTCTAGAGTAACCAAGGAGATTTTGCCCTAAATTTTTATTCCAATCCAAAATTGCATTTACTGCAAACTTGGGAAAGTCAGACTATAATCAAACATTGCTTATAATAAGCCCATGCATTATGATGCATGCGATACAAGGTTAAAATGCTACAGCATTATATGTTAGATCCTTAGGAAAGCACAGTTCAACAATTCAAATAATCTTATGTACTTTATGTCCTACTTCCATTTCTCTCAGAGACACATGCTGTAGCCTGCACTTAAAACAAAAGATTGTTTTATTTTGTCTCATCTCTGGCCTCCTTTGTGTTGGCTTTGGTAGCAGCTTCCAGGTGAAATACGACTGCCTCTGAGTTAACCTGGAAGTGGATGACCTGCAAAGGACTCTGCGTTGCACTGCTTTGTGGCATGTGCAGGCACTATTGGACCTGAGTTTTCTTCTGGAGATATCTGAGAATGGTAGGTTCTGTCTGTTGTCTACTCAGCAGTCATTATCCAGTTTACTTCTTTGTTAGCAGACCCTAATTTTTAAAATATATCTGGTAGTTATCTCCTTTATGTGGAGGCCAGGTCATTCCTTAGCCCAAGGAAGTGAATTGATTAAGTCAGTGATCTAAGTTCCATCCTTTCTGTCAGTGTTTGGTTCACACATGGACATGGGACACAATTCCAGCCCATGAAACATGATGCACAGTCAGCTGTGGGACTTTAGGTAAAGTTCTCTTATCTTTTAAGCACGTGCCCAAGTAAGGGATAGTGTCCATTCCCATCTTCTGTCATTTGGTTACTATGTGAGAGTATGAGATCTGGAGCCACTATCTTGGCCACCTCGAGGGAAGCCAGCCCAAGAGGAAAGGTCAGTGTGCTGGCTAGAGTGGAGAGAGGGAAAGAGAGGGGAAAAAAACCCAAAAACAAAACCTGTGTTCTTAATTGTGTTATAGAGTTGCTGAATTGACCTATTTGAAACTGTCCTAACTTAGGACTTCATGTTATGGGGTGAAGGAATACATTTTTCTCCTTGTTTAAGCCATACTTAGTTGGGTTTTCAGTTTTTTAGCTGATAGCATACTGAGTCAGTAACTATAAATAAGAAAATAAGGAATCAATGATAACGTGTATAGTAGAAGGAAAAACTACCTTCAGCATTGGGGAGAAAAGGTATCTCACGTTTTTGGATAGGTGAGGCTACAGGAACACATACTGGGTTATGAATTACCTTTGCGGAGGTCCACATTGATTGGAAAGCAAAGGAAGACCTCTGGGAACACCTGAACTGATCTCAGTTTTGAAAAGCTTGGCCGGTCGTGGTGGCTCACACCTGTAATCCCAGCACTTTGGGAGGCTGAGGCGGGTGGATCACGAGGTCAGGAGATTGAGACCATCCTGGCTAACACAATGAAACCCCGTCTCTACTAAAAATACAAAAAATTAGTCGGGCATGGTGGTGGGCGCCTGTAGTCCCAGCTACTCGGGAGGCTGAGGCAGGAGAATGACCTGAACCCGGGAGGTGGAGCTTGCAGTGAGCAGAGATTGCACCACTGCACTCCAGCCTGGGCAAGAGAGCGAGACTCCATCTCAAAAAAAACAAAAACAAAAAAAAGAAAAGCTCAAAATAAGGGGGTCAAGAGCAAAAAGTCACTGTTATACAGCATTTCTCCAAGGCTTCATTAGCCGACAAGGAAAATGCAGAGTCTGAAAGATCTGAAACCCTACGTGAGGTTGTCATAGCACCTATGAAGACGACACATGTGTGAGCCTAGACAAGGATACAATAAATGAGGAAAGTAGGGTTGTAATTTCTGTAGTGCATAGTCATGACGACACAAAGTGAATGTACCTTTACAGCAGTTCACTTATGAGACAGTAAAGGAAACTCTTTGGAAAATAGCTCTGGATGACAGAGAGAGCTGTCTGTGTCCAGCTGGCTGCTGCAGAGACTTGTCGCATGCCACAGGCCTCCTGGGCATGCACCAACAGCCTGGCTTGTGACTGAGACAGGCACTGCCGTCAGCTCCTTTGACAGCTCCCAGAGTGATGAAAATCCTCTTGACACTTGGCGCTGCACACGTTTTAATTCGTTTGTCATGGGCTATATGTGGTGTTTGTGTGCTCTGAACCAAATACTGATGTATTTCTTGGAATGAAGGAAACATAAATTTTCTTTCTTTTTTTTTTTTTTTATTATACTTTAAGTTCTAGGATACATGTGCATAACGTGCAGGTTTGTTACATATGTATACATGTGCCATGTTGGTGTGCTGCACCCATCAACTCGTCAGCACCCATCAATTCATCATTTATATCAGGTATAACTCCCCAATGCAATCCCTCCCCCCTCCCCCCTCCCCATGATAGGCCCCAGTGTGTGATGTTCCCCTTCCCGAGACCAAGTGAGCTCATTGGTCAGTTCCCACCTATGAGTGAGAACATGCGGTGTTTGGTTTTCTCTT